>NC_054846.1:28938787-29241818 GCF_018345385.1 Vulpes lagopus | reverse complement strand
TGGGGAATGGATAGCTTTAATCAGATTCTCAAAGGTGTCTATGATACCTAACAGATCAAAAGGTTTTCATCAAAATGATATAAAAGTTCTCCAGAAATGTTAGATAAAAATGTAAAAAATATTAACTGCCTTTGTTCATTATTAGCCACAAATGGTTTATCTATTTATAAATGGTGCCAACTAATGAAATGACAGAGAAATTCCACATATGAGAAGAGTATTTTTTATTAAAAGAAAAAAACTTTTTAAAAGATTTTATTTTTAAGTGACCTCTATACTCAATGTGGGGCTCGAACTCACAACCCTGAGATTAAAAGTCACCAACTGAGCCAGCCAGGCACCCAGAGAGTATTTTTTAAATGCCTGAGAAATGTTTTATGGGGTAGTAAATTAAAATGCCATTATTTAAAGAGAATTCTTAAGATAACTATAGGCAGGCAGATATTAAACATCTTAAATATAATTATCAGGATGCAACTGCTTCTATACATAAGTATATAAAAAAAAACAAACTGGGAACTATTATACCTTTTCAGAACTGCCCAAGGTGAGGAGGGGAGACAAAGCCTGAAAAATCAGGGGAATTACCAGAGATGACTAGTTTTGGGGGTAGACTAAGTAAGATGAAAAACAAGAGTTGTTTAAACAAAACAAATAGTTTAAAATCACTTTTAAGAAAATAAAATAGTGTTAAAAATTAGATATAAGGGCTAAAAGATAGATGTACCTTGACTGACACAACAGTGATGGTAATGTTGAAAACTGTGCTTTAATCAGAAAATTGAAATCATTTGCAATATATACTAGAGGAATTCATGATTTAAAAGACGGCCATGTTGTATTATAAAGAGAAGAAATATCTCATAATTTATGTTTTACATAATTTTCTTAAAGCAAGATACACTTCTAGCATTATAAATTGGCCAGTACTGGCTGAAGAAAAAAGAATTTATTCAAGAACTCTTTTAGATTGCAAAACAAAGATTTCTTCCTCTATATACAGAAGATAAGTTTCTAATAAAGGGGTTAAAAAGCTTCCCAAAAATGCCTGTAGACTTTCAGGTTTATAAATTGAATTACACACATTTTAAAAATTATACCCATTCAGTACATTGAGGTGATTTTTTTAAAGTAGGCTTCAGAGCCAGCATGGAGCCCAATAGAGGGCCCAAACTCATGACTGTGATCAAGACTTGAGTGGAGATCAAGAGTTGAATATTCAACCCACTACCCACTGAGCCACCCTGGTGCCCCAATATATTGAGATGATTTTTAAGAGTGTTGACATGAACTAAAAGTGGCTACCCATTTTAGAAGTTACTTGTCTATCATTACCTTTCTAGTAGTTTCTATAATTCTGATAATAAGCTAAATGATAGAACTTTAAAAAAAATCATGTGACTTGAGTTAGAAGATCTGAATTCTACTTCCAAAATGTCATTGTTATACATTATACATTATAATTCAGCAACGACTTACTGAAATTTCTTTCTTTCTTTTTTTTTAAAGTAAACTAAACCTTCAATGTGGTACTCAAACTCACAACCCAAAAATCAAGAGTCACATACTCTACCAACTAAGCCAGCCAGATGCCCTGAGATTTTACTGTCAGATACTATGCTAAGTGCTGAAGCCTCAGTGGAAGAATAAAATGGAAATGGAAATGGAATGAGCTACAGAAAGGGCTAAGAAAGGGATGGCATGTCTGAGAAATGATGGGCAACTGAATCAGAATGTGGAAGGTCATGGACTTTATCTCACATGGGCAATGGAAGCTGATGAAGGCTTTCAGGTAGCAGAGTAACCTAAATGGACTGATTTTTAACAAACATCACTCTGTTACCAAGGCACAGGAGACAAGATGAAGAGACTGGAAGCAAAGATAGTACTGTAAGTTTGAGTAAGAAATTTCAAAAGGCCTGGACATATGATAAAAATGAAGAAGAAGGGAGAAATTCAAACAAAAGAATGAGAATGAGTAGGGTTTAATTAGGGAATGGAGGGGAGTGAGGCGTGGAGAAATGATGATGACTCCCAAACATCAAATATGGTGACCAAAAGGATCGTGATTTGAATACTGAGATGATACATATGAAAGAACAGTTTTGGAAATCACCTACCTATCTTTGGAATATACACTTATTTCTAAATGGAAATTCTATCCACCTTGATTAACCATGTTATCAAATTATAAGAAACAAGAATAAAGTATATGAAATCACACCAAAAACTCTGAAATTTAAAAAAATGCTTAATATGTCTATTGTTCTAGATCTCCAGAACCAAATTCCAAAATGCATTATTAGAATTACTTCTCCTGTTTGGTTGCTTTGAACAAGACACAGAAACCCTCCGAATCTTTTTTCATGTACAAAATGACAATAAAAATCCAAACTTTCACAACCAACTGTGATTAAAGCTCAAATATAAGAATGTACACATGAAAGCATGCTGTAAACTACACTGTATATAAATAGGGACAAAATGCTATTTAGCTCAGCTGCTAAGAGAGAAGTGAGTTTTTAATTACAAATGTCAGGTTTTGTAACTTATAACACATCAATGAGAAAGCCAACTACACGAAAGTACTGAGCTGGGAAGTGAGGAAAACATATAACTCTTGATTTCACAAAGGCAGTAAATAAGAATCAGAGGGAGAGAAGAAGCTGTCTTTGTCAGGAGACCAAGAAACTTCACAGTGTTGATTCTAAGGACACCCAGAGTACAGCAGGTCAAAGACTAAACAGAAAGGAAAACAAAAAAACAAAACAAAACAAAACAAAACAAAAAAACCTTCAGAGAGAGGAAAAAGGTTCTGATCTGCCTAACTCATCTGTCCTTAACAAATATTTGAAAGAATCAAAATTTCAAGGACCAATATCAACAATAATAATACAAAAAAATTACTTCTACTTCCTGTAGAAGTACTCTATACTTTTTCTTGCAATACATATCTTTTTCCTCTCCTTCCCCATTTAAATCCAAAGGTAGAAAATAAAAGACAACAAAAGCAAGTCTATTATTTAGAATAAGAAAGAGCAATGGGTAAAAATCAGTTTTGCTTTATTCCACCCTTGTCCATAGCTCCTACCATAATTTTTAAGAATGGCATTATTCCCAATGTCTTTTCTTACAGTCCCCATAAAAATTTTTCATGTACGGTACAAATAAAACATTTCTAATTTTTTACATATAGGTTATATGTGGTAAAATTTTACATGAAGATTGGTTTCACTGTTATGTTTTACTGACTATATCAAGTTACAGCAATGTATTATGTCACTGAGTTTTCTCTGTGGCTACATCCACCATGTCAAATTTTACAAATATAAATTTTATTGTATGCAGTTTTAGCCAGTGTTAGATTTGTGTTATTTGTACCAGTCACACAAATCTCTATTTGATAACTGTGTATATTTTCATTAGAAACCCATGGAAACTTATAATTTGCTGACAGTACTCAGTCAGCAGAGCAAAGATAAAGAATGATTAAAACGGAGAGGTCAAAAAATCAAAGTCTTAATGTAGGGCCGCAAAAATCAGTGTATCTGTAGCTATAGTCCAAATAGTATTTGAATGATAAAGTTATTTTCTAATATTCTACATGTATTCTTTCCATCATGTATTAATGCATTTAAGGGAGCAAAAAAGAAACTACAAATTATCTCCTCCAAAATGATTAAAGTGTAAAAAGTTAAAAGCCAAAAGTTAAAATGTATTAAGTAATTTTTACATTCTTAAAATAATACTGAGAGCTAGCTAATTAGGGCAATACATAATAAATGGAGTTCTTTAGAGTTACTACGCTAAGAGTATCTGGGTCTCACGTACTGGTATACACTAAAGTAGTAGAAGCTAGGCACTGAACAAAACTGATACAGCCAACACATCATGAATGTCAATACTCAGTTAACAACACCCAAAAATCTAAATGTTCTAAAAGGTAGCTTTTATATACTTAAAACCATTAATCGATATTATAACCATGATTGATAAGCAGGATGCTTTATTGAGCCATCGCTTTATATAGCCAGGTGTGTATGTTTCAGCTACTATTTTGAATTTTATCAGGAATATTTCTGACTTTAAAAGCACAACAAATGTACTCTGATGTCTGAAGGGAAGACTGAAATCAAAATGAGTAACACAATATAAAAAAAATATTAAAATATATGGAAGTACCCTGAAAGCTACATGTGAATCACTGAGAAGTGGCCCCTCTTTTTCGATGTAATTGATGCTTGAGTCTCCAGCAATTAGGTGTATGCTTCCTTCCATGCCCTCTACTGAGCTCTGACAGGCTGTGCTCTCTCCAGGATTCAGTGCTTTTGCAAGAGTGTCAAATGCCCTATAAGGAGACATCAGATGCTATGAGCTTGGTCATTCTCCACAATAAAATAAAATTCTACATAAAATTCTGGAATTAAGACTTAGACCTAAAAATATTACTTAGAAAACAGAACTTTGGTATATCACTGGTTATTCTATTTCAGTGATATCTGTTTCCCAGAGCAACAAACTTAACTTCAATATATATAGTATGAAAAACTATTATATTAATAGTATTATCAGAGAATTAAAAGTATTATATGGATAGTATTATCAGAGAATTAAAGTCTTTTTAAAAAAATCTATGTAATTACCAGAAAGAAAACCCCTTATACACTAGTCTAAAAATATACTTTTATAAGTTATACATTTGATACTATAAGATTAACAACCCATTTACTTTATTTACATACAGCAGCTATTTAGAAAGAACAAGGACAAGAACTTATGTCAACTTTACTGCATTCTACATTACAAAGTTAGATCCTATTTAAATATTCAGAAAATATTTTAAAACTTGTGTTAACACAGCTACCTCTAAAATGTAAGAATTTGAGATTAGGATGGCAAATAATGAACTAATATAATCAAATTTTTATTTAAAATAGCTCCCCATATTTTTCAATGAGGGGTCTTTTAGAGTTCCTTAAAATCTCATGTTCAACAAAGTACTTATTGAGACTATTTAAATGCAGTTTTCTCAACATTTAAATGATGAACACTGTGAAAAAAGCCTGAAGAAATTCAGTTTCTATACCTCCTGTATTAATATTAAGAGAATGAAAAATAGAATTCTCATATAAGTTTCCTGAAGTGTAACTTAAAATTGTAGTTAATTCAATTACATTTTTTTAATCTATTTTCAGGGGATCCCTGGGTGGCTCAGCGGTTTGGCGCCTGCCTTTAGCCCAGGGCGTGATCCTGGAGTCCGGGGATCGAGTCCCACATCAGGCTTCCTGCATGGAGCCCGCTTCTCCCTCTGCCTGTGTCTCTGCCTCTCTCTCTCTCTCTCTCTCTCTCTGTGTGTGTGTGTGTCTCTCATGAATAAATAAATAAAATCTTTAAAAAAATAAATAAATAAATCTATTTTCATCACTAGAAATTAGTGGGGAAATGACATGGCTGTCTGGGATAAGACAAATGTTTAACTCCAAATACACAGAGATAAAATCTCTGAAATGTCAGACCTAAAGTATCACCTTTAGCAAGAAAAAAAAATTCCTAAATTTTATGACTACATTTCTAATCTTATAATATTCATTTATCATTCATTATTTAGAATGTAACCTGCTGAATAACATTTTACACTGAATGTTAATAGTTCAGTTAAAACTTACTATGCTTTACATCTTCTAAGTCAAATACTTGTTTTCTGAAACTTCTATAAACAGTATTCTACATAAAAATATTGTAAGAAATACTAATATTTGGGATGCCCATGTGGCTCAGCAGTTGAGTGTCTGCCTTTGGCTCAGGTCATGATCTTGGGATCCGGGATTGAGTCCCGCATCGGGCTCCTTGCAGGGAGCCTGCTTCTCTCTCTGCCTCTCTCTCTCTGTGCCTCTCATGGATAAATTAAAAAAAAAAAAAAATACTAATACTTAAGATCAAAACAGACTTTACCTTGAAACATCACCATTGGTCTGCATTTCTTGATGAAATTCACACAAAGAGGTATCACCATTACTTAAGCTTTCAATCATTGACATTTCATTACTATTCTGAGAAAGAGCTTTAGTTTTTCCAAGATTTGCTAATGATGTAACCACACTGGCCAACGTACTTAAATCTCCCTGACATGATTCAGCCTTTAAAAAAAGAAAAAAAAAGTTAAAATCTGCAAATTGGTATCCAAGAACTTTTTGTCTGAGATATCCAATTCTAGATTGTGAAATGCCAAAAGTACTCTAATTAAGATAAACGAAACCTAGAAAGTAAAATCAAAAGGCTCTGAGCTTTTAGAAACTTCTTGAGGAAAATGTAATTTTAAAAACATCAGGTACTTTTCAGAGGAAATGTTTATATAATTAAACCAAAAATTGTACTTCATGATTAATCTATTCACATCAACAATCCCTTTCTCTGTAAACAGATATTAGATGATCTTAAGTTCTTTTTAGAATTAAAATTCTGACAATTTCCAAAACCTATGAACTACTGTATAGTGTTAAAATTAATATTACTGAAAAGAGAAAAAAAGGTCAATGTATTTATTACTCAACAGAATTCCTAAAACGCCAACTTTTACCAGCCATTGTGTGAAATATGTTAAATGCCACAACTGTGTAGGTGAAAAATCTCTTTACATATTTAAAATAACAGGCTTTTGTTACACATTGCATATTTTCCCATTTGTCTTTAGCTTTTGTTAGTGATGTATATATTCTTTTATTCTTTATTCACTAATTAGCTATAATTATTTTGTGTAAAAGTACATTTTCCTTAACTTTTTGACTACCCAGAAATACAATTTCCATAGGAAAGGCCGATAAATACTTGATTTTTCTTTATCAGTTTTCAGAGCAATGAGTCAATGCCCTTAGCAACCTCTAATGGTGACAGGTGAGTTTTAAGTACCATTCTAAATTTATAGATTTTTATATATTTGATGTGTTTAAGTGAATCATTTTTAAAAAAATACTCAAATTAGTCCATCCTAACCTAATTAATGAGAGACCCTTCACAATTGCTTCTATGGTCAACTGACAGTCCTTTAATGACATTCAATTCTTCCTTCATGGTTTTTATTTTTAGTGTTCTTAATCCTGAGAAAATGCACGTTTCCTTGCTGTTTCATGTTATAGCAATTCTTTGGTTTATGTAAAACTGATTTTCATGAATAGAGTGAAACAATTTTTTTGTGCTCCCCAAATTAATGAGTGGTCCCAGAATCATTTACTAACCTACCCGTTGTGGAGTTCTTACATAGTTACTACTTGTACCTGTATTTTATTTAATCCTTGTTAACAACCCTGTAAAATAGGAATCATCATCCCTTTATTACCAATAAGAAAAATTATCCATTATCACTCCAGCAGTAAGTACTGGAGGCAAGACGGGGCAGTCAGCTCTGATGGTAAAGCCCAGGCTCTAGCCACTGTTCCAGGCTTCCTATACATGAGTAAAAGGAGTCAACACTTAAGTGTTTTAATTTTCAACTAGAACTTTAACTTCTCTTCCATTTTGTAACATGCTCATCTAGCTATTTTCTTGTTCTTGTCAATGAAGACTCGTAGGCAATGTGAAAGACCTCATCTTATTACTAGACAGTTTTGAAACTGTCAGGAACTTACCACACAAGAGTGTTACTATAATTTACTACGAAGACATAGAGAAAAGTAGTGTCTGGGCAAATAGTAATTTCTCAACAAAACTTAGTTGTCCTCCTTTCCTAAAGGAGGTAATATGTCAGTGCAATTGTAACTACAGTCCTAATCTTGAATCATGTACACAAGGCTAAGCAAAATCTTCTAATTCCAAAATATATGGTAAAAGGTCAAATCCTCCCATGGAACAACAAAATACTAATGCCCAACCTGTATGGTTTGCACTCTTATTTGCCCTATTTTACAGATGAGAAAGGAAACTAAGCATCAAGAGGTCAAAAAACTGGCTCAAGGTTATGCAGCTACTAAGTGGCAGATGAAATGTGATTCCAGACCTCATGTATTAAGAGTGTCTTAAGACTATTAAACAACAAATATATAATAAATCTGACTATAAATTGGATGAATAATCTTTATAGGTCATATAAAACCAGATCATATCACAAGCTCTGAGAGAAAAACTAATCATAGGCTCCCTAAAATCTGTTTTCAGACATGAGTCTTTAGGAGAAATTTTTGTTCTCATAAGGGGTTTCTGAACACTGCAGAAACTCCACATGTTCTATCTAAATAAATAAACTTTTCCCCTGAGACTCCTTGCTCTGTAAAGAAGCACTCCAATCTTTAAGAGAACCCAGGTAACTTAGACACATAATGAGAGCTCTTGCAATCTTATTTCGACTCCTGACTCAAGTCAATGTTTTGAGTAAAAGGGGTGCTAGGATTTCTCTTCACCTGAAATATTTTAAGTATTTTGTTACTATAAAATCTGTAGGGGAACATAAAAGAAATATTAAGAATTCTGCACTTGGGCGCCTGGGTGGCTCAGTCGGTTAAGCATCTGACTCTTGGTTTCGGCTCAAGTCGTGATCTCAGGGTAATGAGATCAAGCCCTGCTGCTTCAGGCTCCATGCTCAGCACAAAGTCTGCTTTAGATTCTCTCTCCCTCTCTTTCTCCCTCTGCCCCTCCTGCTCATGCTCTTGCTCTCTAAAATAAATAAGTACATCTTAAAAAAAATTTTTTTTCCACACTTACTGTAATTTCTATTTTTGAGTTGTATTTTGAGATGAAAGAAACCTAGAAGACTTTTGTCTGTCATTTTCATTTTGAAGCTATAATTGTCCTAATGGAATAATGAACATTTCTACTGATAGTTATTCATATATGAGGACATACAAAACAGAGGCTATCCTGGTCAAAATCTAAAACTCCAAGTCAGCATCCATTTACAAGAAACACCTGTCAAGGAAACCTGATACACACCAATTATAATCCAGCAGCTTCAATTTAACTAGCTTACCTTATCCTAAAAAACAGGACCCACTAGCCTTACAAGGAAATCTTCAACCTCATAGCCATTGAGGCTACTTTCATATTACTTTCTCTAATATTCACTAAAACTTACTCCTGTCCCAAATTCTTCAGTAAGAGCACTCTCCTGATCTAGGGATTGTTTTCCCTTGCATAAAGGCATCAAATTTGTCACTAAGTTGTTTTAGCTGTCATGTAACACTTGAAATAATTGATCGTTTATATTAAAAAAATGTAATTTCCAATAGAGAATATTTAAAACCACATCAATTGACCAAAGTAATGGTGGAAATTAAAATAATATCTTAAAAGCTTAAAAAATTTAAGCTTTAAATTAATTGCACTAAACACACCTTATCTGGTGTCATCAGCACAGTTGACTCAGTTTTTATTCCAGACTGGTGAATATTCACAAACATTCCTGAATCTAACAGTCCTGCTGACCTGTAATAAACAAGTACAAATTTTAGCCTTAGTTTCACTGGGAAGAAAAACAAATGACCAGCTACTTAAAGTATGTTTTGCTTGTTTTTACTATACCTTGCAGTTTCACTATCTGTTACAAAAGTTGGAGTTGCAGCTAATGGGCTTCGAAGGTCTTTTCGGATGTAGATTTTTTCTGTTGAAGCGGCACAGTTGGAAGATTTTTCTCGTGATACTTCAATTGGTTTTCTTTCACACTGAACAGCTACAGAAATGTGTTAAACTATTACATCACAATGAGGAACTTACAGGCAATTATAAATGTAACCTTTCTGTCAGCAATGCTGCTCTCCTGGGAGACAGTTGCATAACTGAACTCTAAAGATAATCATTTATTTTTAGAAATTATTTTCAACTTCAACAAAATTGCTTCAGAATAGTAATTTGCATCTCTCATTCTCTTTTCTCTCCCTGGCCTAGCTATGGTAGAAATGTAGAGAAATTCTTATTTTTTAAAAGCTCACTGTCAAGAGGAAAAACTCAAGTTAGAAGTCTCTTCCCTATCTATGAGTTAAAAAAAATAATATTTGACCAAATGGAAACAATACTGATAGGGAGCCACAAAAAGACCAAAGTTAAAACTTTTTTCAGTTAAGGGCAGGGGGAGTTTTGAGAAATACTTCAATGATATAATCTTCATTTATATAATATAGGTAGTATATTTTATAGGAATTTTATTCCATGATACTTAGGAGACAGTATAGTTTAGTTGTTAAATGTACATTTTCTGAGGGGAAAAAAAACAACAACAACAAATGCCTGCCAAGATTCAGATCCAAGTTCTGCCACTTATTAGTTGTGTGACCTTGTGCAAGTTACTGTATTCTGTTTACTCAAATGTAAAATGGGTAAGAGTACTACCTACTGCATGGGGTTTTGCTGTGAGAATAAATAAGTTAATTCATATGTTATATACAGAGTTAGGCATGGTGAGAGCTCAATCAATATTAGCTACCCTAGGGCAGCCCCGGTGGTGCAGCGGTTTTAGTGCTGCCTGCAGCCCAGGGCGTGATCTGGAGACCCTGGATCGAGTCCCACGTCAGGCTCTCTGCATGGAGCCTGCTTCTCCCTCTGCCTGTGTCTCTGCCTCTCTCTCTCTCTGCATCTCTATGAATAAATAAATAAAATCTTAAAAAAAAAAAATTAGCTACCCTACTTATCACCTTAGTAGTTTGACCGAAAACTAAACTGGTATCTACTTAGTTATGTTTAAAAACAAACAAACAAAAACATGTTCAAACATACATACATGCAAAGTATATAGACACTCAAATAAGTATTTTGTTGAATCAATAAAAAATACATGCATATGTACACATTTCTATAGTTGGAAAACTGTAAATTAAAATCATATATATTGACATATTGAGTAAATTTTGACATAATTCTAGACTTTGCCTGAATTCTTAAAATTATTTTCTCCTTTAAAGCTAATACATACAGTCTTGTCTCATTCCAAACGCAATACATCTCTGTAACCTGCAGTATTGACAGCGGTTTCGATGGTGTTTATTGATAATACAGTCCTTTGATCCTCGACATGAATAAACTAAATTTTTTCGGATGCTTCTTTTAAAAAATCCTTTGCAGCCTTCACAGGTTACTGCTCCATAATGACGACCTGGGGACAAGATGTTTAAGAAAACACAAAAGTCACATATTTTGAAACAGAAATGGAAATAAGCCCATTTCTTCCTTTTAAATAACAATATATGTGATGAAGATTGTTAAATAACAATATATGAAGATTGTTAAATAACAATATATGTGATGAGATTGTTGAGTTTGTGACATGAAAAAATCTTTTAGAAGTTACTAAACAGATAATGAAACAATACTCTTTGCTAAATATATTAAACAATATGAATTTTTAATTCTGTTAACAATATGGAAAATTTCAGAAAAAGAAAGAGCAAAACCATCCATAATACCATAATAAGTAAAAATTATTTTTACTTCTGAGATAACTTACAAATTGTAATTCTCTTATATAAAGGTATTTTATTCTGAAAGCTATGCTCCAAAAAATACATCAATTAGTATTTGAGCTATAATATTCTCTTTTTGGGGGTGGGTGGATGAGTGCTGACAGACAGAGGGAAAGAATATCCACACTGGTTGTGGAGCTGCTATGGGGCTCGATCTCATGACCCTGAGAGATCATGACCTGAGCTGAATCAAAGGTTGGATGCTTAACCAACTGAGGCACCCAGGTGCACCTATAGTAATCTCTCTTTTTTTCTTAAGAGATTTATTTATTCATGAGAGAGAGAGAGAGAGAGAGAGAGAGAGGCAGAGACATAGGCAGAGGGAGAAGCAGGCTCCATGCAGGAAGCCCAATGTGGCGCTTGATCTCAGGACTCTGGGATCACGCCCTGAGCCAAAGGCAGGCGCTCAACTGCTGAGCCACCCAGGTGTCCCTATAGTAATCTCTTCTTATTTCGGGTGCCATTTTTTAAATTTATGGAGCAATTCATCACATTTTGATTAACATAGCACTTCACAAGTCATTTCTCTGATACAACATCTATTAAATTGAACAAACTCTTAGAAAAGTTGCAGTGGAGATTTTTGTAATGAAGCTATGGAAAAGATTTAAGATTATACTTTAGTGAACATGGGTGCTTTCCTGGCATAATGTAACAATGAATATAACTAAAATGACATAACCCTGAGTACTAATAATAGTACTTGGAGAAATGCCTGCTCAGCTATACACAGCATTAAATAAAGAGTAACCAGAGCTTTTCCATCTCAATGATTCAAGTTACTCTATATTCCTGGACTAGTAACAGGGCTTAACAGGTAAGTTAATAACTTGATGTTATGTGTGAAGCACAATTCATTTTTAAGCAATTCCTTTGACAAAACTGAACTCACATTCAAGAAAAATTTCCACATATTCAGCTTACATTTGCAAAGAAAAACTCTTTGGGGCACCTGAGTGGTATAGCTGATTAAGCACCTGACTCTTGGTTTTGGCTCAGATTGTGATCTCAAGGTCGGAGATTGAGCACCGTATGGAGCTCCATGCTAGCGTGGAGATTGCTTGAGTTCCTCCCCACAAAATAAATAAATCTCTCTTTTTTAAAGATTTTATTTATTTATTCATGAGAGAAAGAGAGAAGGAGAGACACAGGCAGAAGAAGAAGTAGGCTCCCTGTGGGGAGCCTGATGAGGGACTGCATCCCAGAACCCTGAGCATCATGCCCTGAGCTGAAGGCAAATACTAAACCACTGAGCCACTCAGGTGACCCTAAATAAACAAATCTTTTTTTTTTTTTTAAAAGCAAAATTTCATAATTCTTCAAAATATGCATTTTATGTCATTGCAAGATCAAATTAAATTGCATTCAAGTAAAAAAAAAAAATCCTCAGGTGAATAAAAAGCTTTGGGGAAAACTCAGTTAAATTTTATAGGCTTCAAAATATGAACTATAATTAAATAAAAATCTTTTTTTTAAAAAAAGGGACACCTGGGTGGCTCAACAGTTAAGCATCTGCCTTTGGCTCAGGGCATGATCCCATGGTCCCAGGATCAAGTCCCGCATCAGGCTCCCTGCATGGAGCCTGCTTCTCCCTCTGCCTCCATCTCTGCCTCTCTGTCTCTCTCATGAACAAATAAATAAAATAAAAACAACATGCTCTTTTCTTTTTTACTTTCAGAAGAAGAAACATGGTAGTATGGTAGTTATTCTAACAACACAACAACACAACATACAGAAAGTTATTTTTAAATGTTACCTGATGCTTTGTCTCCACATACTACGCAAAGATCAAAAACCTTATTTGGTCCTTGGTCTGGGGAAGAATTATCTGTTAAGAGCTAAAGAAAAACCCCCCAAAACAAAAAACAAAAAAATAATTTGTTAATAATGCTCTTAAAATAAAACATAAAAGAACAGTTAGTCTTAATTATTGCTTGCTTTCTCATAAGTTCTTCTGAAACTTTGAACTCTATTAAGAGTATATCAATTAAACTACTGTTAATTTTCTGTATATACAAGTAAAAACTTCAAAGTTATTAGAAGCAAAGGTAAGAAGAATATCTTTTAAATTTGTTCCATAAAATGTCAAACACTCAAATTCATGAATATTTAATGCATCTTACCTATTAAGCACTTATTATTCATTATTCATTCAACACATAAAATTACTGCAGCGGTCTATCAGCCCTATCATGATAGCTCAAAATTTTTCCACATGGAAAAACAAGCTATAACAGCATAAAAAGATAACTGAATTTTTTAAAACAGAAAAGTAGTTAAATTTTTTGAGGTATTTACTTGTAATTATGGAAATATGATTGATAAACCTTTCATCCATGAATATTCTAAGATTTGGATTAGGTGTAGTCATAGACAGCATGGGATGTGGAGTCTGATAAATGGTAGCATGTTAGTCGGACTGGGTGGGGAGGCCTTGGACAAATTATAAACCCTCTTTATATAAGGAGCTAATTACTAGTTATAGCTAACATAATGCTGGCAAAAAAATACTAGTTTCTTCTTTTAGGTTTAGCTTCTAACCTTTTTTTATCATTTTCTTTCAATCTTTTGAAACATGAACAAATTAACTCCATCAAAAATCAAAATCATTTATCAAAAAATGTGATCATTTTATCAAAAAATGTGATAGGGCATTCACCATATCACCTTCACCTGGCTTTAAGGCAACCTACAAAATAACCTTCTACTTTGATTCTTTCTTCTTTTTAGGGGTGTGAATGCCTTCAGGAGTTAATTCTGATTTTAAAAACTTTATTTATTATTTTATTTTATTTTTTTAAAGATTTTATTTATTCATGAGAGACAGAGAGAGAGAGAGAAAGAGAGAGAGGGGGCAGAGACACAGGCAGAGGGAGAAGTAGGGTCCATGCAGAGAGCCCGACATGGGATTCGATCCCAGGTCTCCAGGATCACGTCCTGAGCCAAAGGCGGTGCTAAACCACTGAGCCACCCAGGCTGCCCTGATTTTAAAATGTTTAAATACGGACACCTGGGTGGCTCAGTGGTTGAGTGTCTGTCTGCCTTTGGCTCGGGTCGTGATCCTGTGGTCTTGGGATCGAGTCCCACATTAGGTTCCCCGCAGGAAGCCTGCTTCTTCCTCTGCCTGTGTCTCTGCCTCTTTCTGTGTCTCTCATGAATAAATGAATAAAATCTTAAAAAAAAAAAAATACAAACTTTAAGTAGTCCTTAAAATCTTCCTTAAAATCTGTCCCTTGCTATGTTACAATGGCATTATTTCTTTCTATATTTATATCATCATAAAAATTAGTTTTTAACAGAACCTTAAAAAAAATAGTTGTCCTTTGAAAGCATCTATGAAAGGCATCACTCTTCCTTAATAGCACATCTATTGTGAATGATACTCATCTTTTATCTACTATTATTCCTAGGGGAAGAATAAATATTGAGAGATTAAGGGACTTGCCCACATTCTTTAGGTCACTAGATCAGATATCCAATTTTCTTGGTCCAGAAGAATTCTATCCTAAACCGGTTTCTCTTTCTTTGCCCTGAGAGGTGATCCATAAAGTAGGCAAAGTACCAATATTATCTTTTTCTCTTGAAACAGAGAAATTTTTTTTTAAAAAGTGTAGCTTTACAGTGGAAAAATAATCTGATACACATTTCTTAAGCCAAGTTGTCAAGATCAATGTCACCAGTTATAAAACATGACAATAGTAAATTTGATTACTTGATTTAGATGTGATGAAAATGGCACTTTACCTCTGGGCTCCTCCTTACCAAACCAATAACCCCAGTCTAATCATGAGAAAAACATTAGTCAAAGTCCCATAGTAGGGCCGTCTATAATATACCTGACCAAATACCTCAAAACTGTCAAGGTCATCAAATACAAGGGAAGTCTGAGAAACTATCACTGCTAACAGGAATCTTTTTTTTTTTTTTTTCTTTTGCTAACAGGAATCTAAAGAGAGATAATGACTAAATGTAATATGGTATCCTGGAACCAAAAAGAACATTATGTAAAAATCAGGGCAAGCTAAAATCATCTATGGATTTTAGTTAATAATCAAAATTAATTTGCTAATTATAATAAAAGTATATTAACATAAAATGTTAATAGGAAAAATTGTGTTTTGAGAGGTTATATGGAAACCCTATACTAACTGCTCAATATTCCTGTAACTATAAAACTTTTCTAAAAATATCAAATTTGTTGGTAAAAAGAAAACTTTTCTAAAAATATCAGATTTGTTGGTAAAAAGAAAAAGAAATTAAGGTATTCATGATGTTATAAATTTTTTTAGTGACTTTCGGCTTATTGATAAAGTAACTTCTTATAAATCCCACCCACTTTTTACTTCAGCTGTTTTTAAAAATAATACAAATGATGCAATTAGAAAGGTAATAGAATCTGTCAGGTTATACAGGCAAAATTTTGTATTTTATTAATTAGTTTTTCAATCCCAAAAGAAACTTTCTGTGATCAGGTTTTCATCACAAAAGAGAATTCAATTTTAAGTGGGCATTCTATGAAAAAGTTTCCAAAGGGTTTGTTGGATTTGTATTCAATCACAGCAACCAGCAGTGAAAATATCTAAGTACAGGCATGCAGTGTATATAAGTCTTAACTGGCTCTTTGAAAAATATATAACTAGCAAAATTTAAATGATGCAAAGTTAATCTGGACCACTGACTAACTTCCAGTATTAAAGCAGACTGGGGATAAAACTGTCTGCTACATCAAGGAATATGTAGATGACAACCAAGGAGCAAAGAGCAAAGTGACAAAGACAACAGCCATAATACCGACTTTTTGATTTGGCAGCTTCTTGCTTGAGGCCCAGGCAGTCTGGTCTTAGGCAGTGCTGCTACCATAGGAGAGGCTCTTAATTTGGTAGTTTCCTAATCGTGCAGAAGCGGCAGGTCTCTTAGAAGCCAGGTCTGCAGCATGTCTGAGTGGTTATTCTTGGAAACCTAACCTGGATCTGTATCTTCAACCTTTCCAACAATTCTGTGAATTCTCTACATCCTTTATTAAGAACCCCCTCCTGGACAAACTAGCCAGAGTGGCTCTTACTATATGCAACTAAGAACCAACCCCTTCCCCCACCCCCCGCCAAATATATGGATGTGAGGGTGCACAAGGAAAAGTACAGTGGCATACGGTAGTCACCACAGATAATGTGCACAACATATAATTTTATGCAATTCTTTCTTTTCCTTCAGACCACGTAGGATGTAAAGTCTTAACATCAGGACTTATGACCTGCTTTTTAATTCTTTCAAGTATAAGATGAAAAGATACTCTAAAGTATTTACCTGGAGATGTTGTGCAGAGAGATCAGGAGTTGTAAAAAATAACTGATTAACACCTGCTGCATCTGGAGTAGTGAGGAAAACTTTCCCTGGAGTGGAATCTTGCCTGGACAAAATGACTTTGCTTGGGGTAGAGCCATCGTGATTTGTCAGAATGAACTGCTTGCCTTGTGTATTATGATCAAGTGCCGTCACAATCTGGATTTTCTGGCCAGTTTGCTGCTCGGTAACAATCTAACACAATCATGTCAAATTAGTAATCAATTCAACTTATCTTTTTTTTTTCCCTCTAAGGGCACAATTTTCTCCTACCTTCAGACAAAGCTAGAAAAGGATACCTTTATATAGATATTTGATATGATACACATACACTATACCTTTTAAACTAGCAATTCTACTCCCACAAAATCCCATCCTATAGAAAAACAAATGTGCAAATAAAGGTACAATAGAAAAAACACTTGGACCTATTTTGATTCCTTGCTTCCCATTCCCTCCCACCTTCCATTTAGACAAACGTTTATTGGGTGCATTCCATTTGTCAACCACTGTTTATTCTGGGCTCTGGAATATGGCAATAAACAAAACCTTTGTTCTCATAACGCTTTCAGTGAGGAAAGGCAGATAAAAAACAAACAAGAAAATAATATTGTCAGATGGTATTAAGTACTACAAAGAAAAAATAAAGCAAGGTAGAAATGGTGAGAGTCACTGTTGGAACAAAAGCCATGAGGAAATATTTTTGCATAGACCTGAGTAACAGCCCAAAGCTTAGTGAGTCCCGAGAAGAGGAAATGAAACATGAAGGAAGGCCGTGGGGCAGGAAGAGTGTGTTTCACACATATGAAGCGAGAGACACTGCAAGAGAGCTATGTGAGTGAAACAGCGTGGCAGAAGGTATTAAGGTAAAAGATGGGATCTGAGTGACAGCAGGAGCCAGATGGTATAGGGCTTTGTAAGGACTAAGTCTAGATTTCCACCTGTGTGAAAAGGAGATCCACTGGAAGGTCACAGAGCAGAGTAGCAAGATCTTTTTCAAAAAGAGTAATTTTAGATTTAGTGTGTAGACTAGCCTGTGAATGTTCAAGAGAAGAATTAAGGGAGACCAGAAAGGATGCTATTGCTCTGCTCACACAATGGCAGTATCTGGGAATTCTATACGGGCAGAGATCCTGGTAGGGTACAGGGCAGTAGCCATGTTGGAGGAGAAAAATGATTGGATTTGGGATATTTTATGAAGGAAAATATGACAAGATATGCTGAAAGACTACATGTGGAATATAAAGAGAGAAGAGTCAAGGATGACTACCAAATTTTGCTCTGAGCAACTGGGAAGTCATCTACTGAGTTGGAGGAGACTGGGGAAGAGCAGGTTCATGAATAAAGAGAATTAGCCCAGCGTTGAGGGCTTTTGTTTTGTTGAGCAAATATTTTACAGAATAAACTCACTAAGCCAATTTAATACCTTCATTCAAATTTAAAATGCCAAAGTTGGTTTGTTTCCAACTTTTTTCCATTTCCCTGAAATTATTTTCAAGATTCTTTTCTATGCAAAATTCACAACAAAGTTCTGAATTACTAATCAGTTTTTATCTAGAACAGACTGTACTGATTATAGCTGCTGCCAATCTGAGTTTTCTTTATTGACCATTATTTCCAGCATGTCCTATTGTTCTGGGTGTACTTTTCATTGCTGTCAATTTTATTTTATTTTATCAATTTTATTTTACATAGGTTATTTCCACAACCATCTTCCCTAACAACTTTCAATGATACCTGTAAGATGTGAATTTGAATCAGTTTATTCATAACAAATTTTACCATGTAAAGCCTAAGCTATTGTAGGTTTCACTGTGGATTATTTCTAGCAGTAATATTCATTGTGAAGTAAACAAAATTCTAATGGCTGACCAACTTATTTCTTAGAGAAGAGCTATGGGCGCAGGCAAGGTGTTGGTAGTTCTTTGACAGCACATCCAAACTTGACAAGTGGTAGCCTTTTTAAGGCTAGTTGCAATATTAAATCAGAAACTGTATGAAAATCCATTGGTTTATCCTGCAATTTGAATAGATCCTTTACTTGTCTGTGATTTTCTAACATCACACTGGCCCACTGAGTGATGTACATCTTTTATATGTTGATCTGTTTCATCATACCATATCATTACATGGCAGGTAGCTCCTGGGGGAAAAAAAGGGCAACTAACATTTCAGTATTATTATGAAAATAGTTCTGACCTTCCTGAGTCTCTGAAAAGAGTCCCTAGATGATACTTTGAAAACCTCTGGATTATGGTACTTCTTACTAAGGAATAGGGCATAATTGTTCCAGGTCTCATCACCCTTCTGCTATTCTTCATTAGCTGTTTTTCTTTTGCACTCCCATAACTCTATATAGTCATCTGTTATAGCCCTTATCATTGTACTGTGACTGTTGGATGACTTGACTGTCACTAGATTTAAAGCTACCTTAAAGTCAAGAGTATCTTTTATCTCTTTACTTCCAGAACCTAGCATATACAGTTGATGTAAGTAGGTTTGATGGATCTGAGAATGAACTGTAAATCAAACATACCTCTCCCATCTGTTGTTCAATAATTTGATGTGCAATTTCTTCTATAGTTGCCATGTTCTAATTGCCAAAATGTCCTGCCAAAATAAAGATACCTTTTCACAATTATACTCATAAAACATATTTCCTGAAGAATTTATAAATAAAATGACATGTAGCTAAGATTTGTTTCAAAATAATCCAGTTGGGGTGGGTGGGAGAAGGAGGGAATAAACAAAACAAGATTGGCCATGCAATGACGATTATTGAAAACTAATGAAGTTTATATAGGAGTGCATAAAAACTATTCTCTTTGCTTTTATGTATTTTGAAAATATTAATTAAAAAAATGATTCAATACCAAACAATTTTACTTTTCAAAGATACTGAAGGCTAACCAGGAGAACTTTGATGCAGATCAGGAGTAGTTTAGTAATTTAAATAAGGGTAATCCTATCTGTTAATAAATATGTCACTATAGCCACTTGACACACTCTTTTACCAGTATACTGTAAAAATTAACAAAAGAATTGCATTCATTCTGAAGGAAAGATCTCTCCACAATTTTGTGACTGTTCTTTATTAGTGGCAGTTTCTTACATATTAAGGTTAATTAGAATTTAAGGTAAAACTTTCTCCAAATGGATTTGAGAGCCTGAAAGATTAATGTGCTGACTCTGACTTGCTTTTTCTCTGTATCAGCAAATAAGAATACAAAAATTATTTTTGATTTTGTCACATTATATAATGTCATAAAATTACTAATACCCTATAATTATAATTATTTGCCAAATTATAAGTTGTTTTCCATTAGAAGACTTTGAAAATTTTAAATGCTTCAATTGTACTAAAGCAATGTTCAATATTTAGCTTTATTTAACTATTTCTCACTAGATAAAAAAGCAGTGGCCTAACCTCTCTGGAACCAACCAAGGAAACAGAGCTGCTCCCCAGGCCTGTATCCTCTGACTCATCTTTGGATCTTTCTTCCTTTTTTTAAAGAATAACAAATATTTGAAACTGAATAATTCTACTGGCCCACCTAGTAGTATCACACAAGTCCAACAGTTTTTCTTCAATTCATCCTATGAATGTCCCCTTCAGTCCGAGCTGGCAACACTTCTGCTGATATAAAAGAAATCTTACTGCCTTCCCTGCAATTCATGGCGGTGGAGGCCATCACATATAAGAGCCCTCTACAGATCTCTCCTGGATAACCCCATCCAGGCCTCTGTTGAGATGGCTGACTGGATCCACAAATCACATGTCCCGAATCTCTTTAGCAAATGGTTGTCCAGTCACACCCAGGATAGTCCCTTCAGTCCTGGTTCCTTCGTTCCTTCCTTCCCTCTTTCTTTTTCTTTCCTTTCTTTTCTTCCTTCCTTCCCTCTTTCTTTCTCCTTCCTTCCTTTCTCTCTCTTTCTCTCTCTTTTCTTCCTTCCTTCTTTTCTCTTTCTTTTCTCTCTCTCTTTCTTAGATTTTATTTATTTGAGAGAGCATGAGCAGAGAGCCCAATGCAGGGCTTGATCCTAGGACCTCAGAATCATGACCTGGGCTGAAGGCAGATGCTTAACTGAGTCACCCAGGCACCCTTGGTTCCATTTTTCTTAATTCCTTTTTCAGTATCTCTCTCCTCTCACATTTTACTATAAGCAATGAGAAATGGCCAAGTCTTCAACAGTTTGCTTAGAAATCTCCACAAATAGCCAAGTTTATTGTTTAGAAGTTCTACTCTCCATGAAAGGCTAGAACACAACGCCAAGTTCTTTGACACTATCCTAAGGTTCATTTTGCTCTAGTTACCAATACTGTAACATGTTTCTCATTTATGAGACTTCACTAGAAGCACCTTTAATGTTTATTTTTTAAAAGATCAATTTGAGGGAGAGAGAGAGAGTGTGTGTGTATACACCTGTGAGCATATGTGTGTGGGGGTGGAAAGGTGGGGAAGGGCATAGGGAGAGGGAGAATCCCAAGCAGACTCCCTGCTGAGCTAGGAGCCCAAGGCAGGGTTTGAATTCATGACCCTGAGATCATGACCTGAGCTGAAATCAAGAGTCAAATGCTTAGGCAACTAAGCCTCCCAGGTGCCCCTTTATTATTATTTTAAAGAGTTTTTTATTTATTATTTGAGAGACAGAGAGCACCCCCCTCCCCATGTGTTAGGGGAGGGGCAGAGGGAGAGAATCTTCAAGCTGACTTCCTATTGAGCACAGAGCATGAAGCAGCATGATCTCATGTAGAGCTGATCTTACAACCCATGAGATCATGAGATCATGGCCTGAGCTAAAACCAGTCTGACGCCCAACCACTGTGCCACCCAGGCACCCCTAATGTTTATTATTTCTATCAACATTCTGTTCACGAATCTATCTGTGTATCTCTAAGACAACAGCAACTTTTCTACAGTTCTCTTTTCTTTCTGAACTCTTACCAAAATTGCCTTTGGTATTCTTTTTTTTTAGATTTTATTTATTCATGAGAGTCACACAGAGAGGCCATATTATTTTTTAAAGATTTATTTATTCATGAGACACAACACAGAGAGAGAGGCAGAGACATAGGCAGAGGGAGAAGCAGGCTCCCTGTGGGGAGCCTGATGTCCTTTGACATCCATATTTCTACCAATATCTCTTCAAGACAATCTAGGATTTTGCTAGCATGCATCACAAAACTCTTTCCACCTCTATCCATCTCCCAGTTCCAATGTTTAGGCATTTGTTAAAGCAGCACCCCACTTCCCAGTACCAAAATCTATATTGATTTGCTAGGGCTGACATAACAAAGGCTTAACAGGGCTACTTTTGGCTGTATGGATTCAAATAACAAAAATTAATTTTCTCTTGGGGCATCTGGGTGGCTAAAATGGTTGAGCATCAGACTCTAGTTTCTGCTCAGGTCTTGATCTCAGGGTCATGAGATTGAGGGCTCGTGCTCAGCATGGAACCTCCTTGAGATTCTCTCCCTCTGCTCAAGCTCACACACTCTCTAAAATAAATAAATAAATCTTAAAAAAATTAATTTTCTCACAATTCTGGAAACTAGAAGTCTGAGACAAGCTGTCAGTAGGGTTGGTTTCTAAGACCTTTCTCCTTGGCTTGTAGATGGCAGTCTTGTCTCTTTACATGTCTTCCCTCTGTTGTGCCTGTGTTGTAATCTCTTTTAATAGGGACAACAGTCATATTGGATTAGGGCCCACCCTACTGACCTCATTTTAACTTAGTTACCTCTTTAAAGGCCTCATGGCAAAATATAGTCACATTCTGAGGTAATGATGGCCAGGACTTCAATTTGATCAGGGAGCGGATGACAATTCAGTTCATAACAGGCACAAATCTAGTAAGAAATGCGCACAATACATGTAAGGAAACTTTTACAATGCTACCTAGAGAGAAGAAAGACTGAAAGAACACCAAAAAAAAAAAAAAAAAAAAAATGATTACAGTGACTATCTCCAGGGAGAACTGGAAGTTTGGGAACAGGGGTAGAATGCAGACTGACTTTCTGCTGAATAAGTGTCTGTCTCTTTTAAATTTTACCTACAAGTATTACCACAAACAAAAAGTAGTAGGAAACAAAAAGCCAGTTTAAAGGAATCTTTTCCAGAAATCCCAAAATCTACACCAGTGTTATTAGCACATTAGCCTCAAAGAAACTACTTCATAATGAAAACTTAGGTAAACTATTTGTATATATATTATTGTTTGATTACTTTTAAGTGTATGAATAGAAAGAACTGAAGTCAAATCTCAGTACTATTATACGAGCAAAAAATTACACTAAATCAACTTCTAGCAAAGACACCAAAGAGTATTAGGGTATAATGTGTAATGTACTTATGTGCATGGTATATACACATGTACAGGTTCATGTTTAACTGTATACTTTTTCATTAGCAATGCTAATGGTAATAAAAATGCTAAAGGATTTGAATCAAGAGTCTGACACTTAACCACCTGAGCCACCAAGGCACCCCCTTCGACTTCTTTCCTTATAAACTTTCTGCATTACCGCAGTAGTCTAGAGCCTTTGTTCATATTGTTTTACAGATCCAAATAATCCACTGGTTAGCAAAAGAATGCTTAGGCAAAGTTTTTGAAATACCTCAGTGATCGTATACCTCAATTTGTACTGAATGAAACAGAAATGAGAGGAATTTAGGGAACAGATTTGACCTGAAAGGCAGACTAAGAACTCTTCCCCTATGGACCCCTCTCCAACCAAACATAGGTATGTATGGTACATGCATTGCAATATCAAACTACTTACCTTATCCTACTTATAAAGCCTGTTATGTGTCTATCAAGCCAGCTTATTAAAATTCAAGTCTAGAAAGGCACAGACACAATGATATAAAGTCAAATGTATGATCCTATTTTCATTATTACTTATTTTTCTCATTAAACTATCAAGGAATATAACATTTATATGTAAATAAATCCATAAAATAATTCAAATACATTATATAATCTTGTTCATTAAAAATTTTTCCCACCACTTGCAAAAAGGAGGTAAACTATCTAAATTAATAACAAATTGTGGGGTGCCTGGGTGGCACAGTTGGTCAAGTGCCTGACTCTTGATTTTGGCTCAGATTCTCAGGATTGCGAGATAGAATACTGTATCAGCTCCACACTGGGCACGGAGCCTGCTTAAGAGTCTCTCTCTCCCTCTGCCTGCTCCCCACCCCTCCTGTGCACACTCTTTCTCTCTCCCTAATAATAAATAAATAAGTTACAAATTATATCCAGATGTTTTAAGTTTTACTAAAATTCAGGAATTCCCAGAGGATAGTATTATTTATTCTGATAAACGAAAGTATTACCAAGGAAGAAATGATAAAAACTGGTACAAAAGAAATAGGTATTTGGCATAAAAGCAGGTATTTATGATAATGTATCAGTCACTTTGGTTGTGATAAAGGCCTAACTATGGCTAGTTTAAGCAAAAAGGCAGGAGGTGGAGGAAAGCGGATTTACACTGATATGACTCAAGTAGAGCTGACTTTGGGAAAAAATGGAGCTAGGGTTTTTGGTGCTGTCAGGAATTTCCTTATCTCTATGTTGTTTTTTGTTTTGTTTTGCTGTTTTTTTGTCTCTACTCTTATTCTCCCTATATGGCTTCTTATTTTCTACTTTGTAGTAAAGCACCAGGAAAGGAAAAAAGAGTGTGCATCCCACACAAGAAAATACATTTTGCATCATGACTCAGCACACTTACAAAGATTAAACTGAAATAAAGTCTTAATGAGACTATTCTTACCCTCAGTATATCTGATGTACTCTTTTCCATTTCCTTTAAAAAAAGAAATATGACCTACTAAATTAATTTCTCCATCCATAAGTGGCTCACAACACAGTTTGCAAAATACTGCTTTGGATGCCAGCAGCCTACATTCAGTTAATGGTATTGGGACTGGTGGGGGAAAAATGAACTGTTTCTGATGTAGTCAAAGAACACAGACTTAAAATTTTGAATCTGAATGGAAGAAGGATGGCACCATTCATACTATGCTTTTTTTCTTTGGGAAGGTAAATAGAAATGAGATCATAGTAAATTGAAAAAAAAATCAGGAAAAAAAAATCAGGGCCGAAAATGTGGGACCGTTTGTTTTTTGTATGTTAATCAGGTCTGGAATAGTAAAGACAGCATCTTCCTGCTTTTTACTTTGTCCCTCAGGCTGGTGAAAATACTTAACCCTCAACGCCTAACTCAGATGTCTCCATGAGGTTTCTCCAGAGTCACCCTCTAGTGTGGTGGTTCTGAGCTCCTCTTGTTCATGTATTGAGCGCTGTGTTCATTCAGCTTTCTGGAAATATTTCTAATTTATAAAGAAACTGTCAACCGGGACACCTGGGCGGCTTAGTGGTTGAACATTTGCCTTTGGCTCCAGGGTGTGATCCCAGAGTCCTGGGATCAAATCCCACATTGGGCTTCCTACATGGGGCCTACTTCTCCCTCTGCTTGTGTCTCTGCCTCTCTCTCTCTCTTTCATGAATACATAAAATCTTTAAATTAAAAAAACAAAAAAGAAACTTAACCACTGGTGTAGATATTCTCACTGACACTGAATTTTTACACCTTTTTGAAGTAGATTATGTTGAATCCACTTTTTTGTGAGGAAACTGAGCCTCACAGTGAGTGACGTGCTCATACATTTAATAAGTAATAAAAACGGGATTGGAACTCTGATTTACTGACTTGAGGTCTAGGACACTACTTCCTATATAAACTTATTCGATTTCTCTGTTTTTCTCTTCATCACTCCTACCTAATTTGCTTCATAACAATTAGCACATGGTGATTTTAAAAAATGTTTTCTCTAAAACACAAGCCCTGTGGGGCAGAGCTTTCCCACTTTGTTCACTGTCAAGTCCTAAAGTCTCACAATGCCTGGTAAATGTTTCAGTAAATTCGTACTAAAGTTAAATGACTACTAGGTACTGTTTAATACTAGTGGTTCAGTGAAAACTACAGATCTTTTCCTTAGAAGTCTATTAGAGATGGGTCATCTATGCATAGGACAGGGTGCTGTAGGAGACAAATGGACATAATCTTATGTCCACACTGGGCCCACACCAGGCCCACACTGGGCTAAAAATGAGGGAATGCTTATTTTCTGATCATAACTGTAGGTACCCGTTCAAAAAAAGAGAAAGAAGAAAATAAGTAGCCTATAAATCTCACCTAGAAGTCACTTAACATTTGAGAATGTTTATTTTTAGCCCTTGTGTGTCTTGCATAGTTAGAATCAGTTGTAAATAAAATTTTGTTTCTTGATCTTTGTATTTAGTTTGTCATTAGCATTTCTGTCATTAAGCATTTTCCTCATATGCTATTTTAATGAAATAATTTTTTGTAGAAATCTTTGTTCATTGTTTTTGCTAAGATGTCACCTTCTCAGAAGAGTCATCTCACCTCTTATTAAAAATTGCAATTCCTTCCCTCCAGCATTTTCTGTCACTAGCCCTGCTCTATTTTTTTTCCACTCCGCTTTTTGCCATTTATTGGTATTGTATATTTATTTGTTTGTTGCCTGTTTCATTTTACCAAAATAGAACCTTCATAAGGGGGAATTTGTTTTAATACTACCTGCTCTATCTCTAACACTTAGAAAAATACTTCACCCATAGTAAGCACTCAGTAAGTATTTGTTGAGCAGAAGAATAGTGAATGAAGTATTGGGTCAATGAATATGAGCATTTTTAAGACTCTCAATACACAAATGGCAAGTTACGTTTCTAAGAAGGTGATAGCAATTTAGACTTCCAAAAATATGTGAAGACTGCTTGTTTTGCCTCAATTGTTGGAGTTAAATTTTGTCTTAGAAAACTAACTTATGTTGATTTAGTGATTCCATGGTCATGGTAGAAAAAGAAGCCAATAGCCAGAGACACGGAACCATGAGCAACATGGTAAATTCAAGGAATTAATTACTAGTGTGTATGGTTAGAATATAAGGTTTAAAAAATGACACCTTAAATCATATAAAGGGAAGACTCTGAAGAATATTAAAAGGTGAAATAATATTAAATACACGTTAGAGCAATCAGGCATAAAAATATTAAAGTTTCAATTAAATGAGTATTATTGGACTTTTAAATCAAGAGATTTGGAACTAGACTGGTTGTAGTTTGGGTTGTCCTCACAGTGACTGAAGTCATCTATGTTGATGGCAGGAAAGGGATTAACAGCGTCAATTTTCAATGAATAATGGTATTAGAGCAGAAGCTAATGAATGAGAATAATAGTCATTAGAAACTATGGTATAATGGATTTAAATGAATCTCGGAGGAAACATTTTTGGTGTGGGAGAAAAGTAGCCTCGTTCAGAGGCCTACCACGTTAGCACTGTCCTTGAGTTGTATATATATATATATGTGTGTGTGTGTGTGTGTGTGTGTATGAATACAAAATAGTTTCAGTCTCATTGGCGTATTTTAAAATATTGTACTGTCTTCATTAAGAATAATGATTCCGGGATCCCTGGGTGGCGCAGCGGTTTGGCGCCTGCCTTTGGCCCAGGGCGCGATCCTGGAGACCCGGGATCGAATCCCACGTCGGGCTCCTGGTGCATGGAGCCTGCTTCTCCCTCTGCCTGTGTCTCTGCCTCTCTCTCTGTGTGTGTCTCTCATGAATAAATAAGTAAAATCTTAAAAAAAAGACAAAAAAAGGAAAAAGAAAAGAAAAAAGAAAACTGACGGGAGTAAGGTTTCTCTCACCAGAAAACACAAATTCATTCACTCACACTGCAAATGACAGTATGCTGCATTTCAAGGAGTTCATAAAACCTCCACTAGCCTTGAAGGCCTTCAAGTTAACCCTTCAGGTAAAATCTGAGCTACTGCAGTTTCCTGAACACGCATTTAATATATACATGAAAAGCCCCTATTAGGCAAGAACCATATTTATGCATATTTAAAGTGCCAAGAAGACAAAAACCATTCTGGGGTCAGCTCCTTTGACAAGCAACAGTATCTCAGGGCGCTTACAGAACTGAACCATCCATATTCTCCTGCTTCAGAACCACCAATGTCTCTTTAATGGCCGAAGGATAAAGTTTCCATGCTTCTCTTTTTATTTTTTCAATATTTCCTGTCACTGTGGACACAGAGTTTCTTTCTAGTCTGACTTCCTCATCTTCCCATTTTATCTCCTATTGCTCCCAAGAGGGGCCCCTTTTCAGGTCAAACTGGGATGTTCTTTAGGCCTCAATATACTGTTTCCAGGCTCCTCTCCCCTCTCTTAAATCCCACGAGACGTTCAAGACTCAAATTTTTAAAAATCCAGTCCACTGAGGTAGGTCTAGCATTTACTGTGTACCCTAAAGCTGTTGACTTGAATTCAGAGACTTTTGTTAACTTCTAAAGACAAAACTTAAGTAGAGATACATTTCCCACAGCCCCTTCACTAAGGATTTTAAGAGGTTGCAAGAGGGTTCTAAAAAATCGAAAAAAGGTAACTATATTTATACCATTAATTATGTATGTTGTTTCTTTTGTCTTTTCTATTCCCGAAGGGCAGCAATTATACACTTTGTGTGACAGAAACACAAAGCGGACATACCTTGGAAATGTTTAATGCCTTTCATCTGTATCTCCCTCAAAACTCTTCCTAAAACACTGAAATGCTCCTAAAATGAATAATGAAATTAGTTACTCGTATGTGCCATGCGTTTAAAAAAAAAAAAAAAAAAAAAAAAAAAAAAAAAAACAAGAACAGAAACATCCCTCCTCTAGATCTACGAACTGGACACGAAGGCAAAATTTTAAAACAGTCACCGTGTACCAGTCAACCATCCAATCGACACTGCTCAAGAACGTCCACATCGAAGGCTCATTTTACAACATCCAGAGGAACAAAACCCCGAAAGGCCGTAACTTCCAGTCCTTTTGGCTTTTCCTTTCCAAGTATTTATTTGTTTAATCAACAGGCCGACCCTACTACTTAGTGAAGGTTCCGAGACAACTTGGCAACATTTGTAACTCCTAAAATGGTGCTGTGCAGGGGCTGCAGGCAGTTTCTTAAACAAAAGGACTACTGGAAGTCAGGACATGCCCCGGCCAGGGAGCACCCCGGGCCGGGCCGTTTTTCTCAAGAGACGGGTCCAAAGACAAGGGCTGCCGTGGCCCGGTTTGCGCAGGCAAGTCAAGGGCGTCGCTCCGTCCGTCCCGAGCAGCCACGAGAATTCGGAAGCGGCGTCGGAGGGGACGGAGGCCCCGGGTCGCCGACGCTCGAGCCCACGGCGCGCCCCCGGAGCCCGGCCCTCCCAGGCGGGGGAAGCGGCGGCGGCGGCGGCGGCGGCGGCGCCGAGACGGAAGCTTTTCCTGTAGGTGAAAGGTCAGAGGCGCCGCAGGAGGCGCCGGGGGAGAGGCTGCGGAGCGCGCCGTGCAGCTCGCGGACTCGCCTCCCGCGCCGCGGCCCCGCTCCGCGCCCGGCCCCGCCGCCGCCGCCGCCGCCGCCTCAGCCTCCCTCGGAGCCCCGCACGTTCGGCGCCGCCACCTCAGCCACTCTGCGCGCTCCCAGCCCAAGCCGAGCAGCCTGCCGCCGCGCCGCCACACGGGCCGGCCCCGCCGGCCGCAGCCCGCAGGCTGTCGGGGGACCCGGGGGTGCGGCCGTCGGCAGGTGGGAGGAAGGGACACCCCGCCCCCGCCCCCCGCCCCGGGCGCGGCCACGACGGCTCTGCTCCCTCCTCGGCACTTCTTACCGGCGCTTCCCCGACGAGCTACGTCCCGCGCCGGGCGTAGACCGGACAGTCCCGCTGTGGTGGCTGCTTGGGGTTCCGGGAAGAGACAGGTCGGAGAAAGCTCAAGGGGTTGGGGGTGAGGAAAAGTGGGGGCAGGGAGCTTTCTGGGTTTGTGTATTTGGGGGGGTCAGAGTTCGTGACCCCTCCCTCGGCTCTGCGGTACGTGCTCCCCTCCGCGCCTGCGCATTACTGGTGGACCGGCGGTGAGGAGGTCGTGACGTTCCCGGGGTGGAGGAACGAGGAAAACCGAGCCAGAGTCCGCCGCCCCCTGTCGGCTGGGAGGGGAACCGCACCGCCGGCGCGGCCCTATCCAGGACTTGAGGTAGCCGCGGGCGCTTAGCATCCCATTTGCCCAGGGTGGTCGGTCGTTAAAGGAACCTTCAGGGTTGAGTAGCACTAGAGAACCTCAGCAGTTTTAGGCAGTTTGGTTTCTAACTTGTGGAAAATTGGGCTTTGTTTTAGGCTATCTCTTACAAGTTTATTAGAGGAGTTTCAGTCTGGATAGATGCCAATAAAATATCTAAGATTTCCTAAAATAAGCGAAGGCAGAATCCTGCGCAGGAAGGCAAAGATTCACTTATTCGCTCTTGTGGGTAAATAGGCATAATGGCTAGATGGCGCAAGAATTACCACCTAGAATGTAAACTTCTTGAAGGCTGGCTTTTTTGTCAATTGGTGTATTCCCAAGCATACAGGACAATGCCTGGTGGTCCATGACAGGGGCGCCTGGGAGGCTCAGCGGTTGAGCCTCTGCCTTCAGCTCAGGGCCTGATCCTGGGGTCCCAGGATCGAGTCCCGCATGGGGCTCCCTGCAGGGAGCCTGCTTCTCCCTCTGCCTGTATCTCTGACGAATAAATAAAATCTTAAAAAAAAAAAAAAAAGAGGCATATGACAGAACAAGAGCACTGACAGCAACCACCTGTGGCATAGAGGTGTGGCAGGAAGAGCTGTCCTCTGTGCAAAGTACTGTGTGATGTGGACTTTAAGAGAAGGGGTCCTTGACATTTCTGTAGTATTGATCAGCACTAGAAAAGCAGTCATGGATTCAGGCCAGAAGCCCAAGTCAGAAAAAAACATAGGTGCACTGGGAAGGAGAATATCTCTATCATTTCCCTCTGGAACTAGGCAGGAAGACACGGAAAAGGGGCATGCAACGATCTCTAAGAAGGGGAATATGCTTTATGCCTCATTCTCTGAAAACAGGGCTGTGTGGTTCATCTTTAAATATGTGACTCTAGAAAAATATATGGCTTAAAAGACATCATCACACCGAAAGTAGATACAGTAAATTTATTTTTTATAAATATAATACATATTGACATTATTTACAATACTTGTTTTATTTATAAAGGATCTATATATGGACAATAAGATACAAAGTATTATCATTTTAGGTCAAAAGTGTTTCTAGAAATTCATGTCATTAAAAAATATATATATAGTATTTCAAGACTGGTTCTTAACATGCTATGACCAACTAATATAAAAGAGAGTTGCCCTTTTTCATCTCTCCCCACAACTAGGGGACTTACTATTGAGGCTTTTTGGAAATTTCCTACACATTTTTTCTTAAAATTAATCCTACTGGAAATTATCTTTGCTTTAAAAGGAAAGTCATAGGTAAGATTTTCTTTTAGAGAATAGTAAATGTGGCATAGGCTCCAGAATATTTGTACATGGAAGGCACTTAAAAAAATAAAAATCAGGGATCCCTGGGTGGCGCAGGGGTTTAGTGCCTGCCTTTGACCCAGGGCGCGATCCTGGAGACCCGGGATCGGGGTCCCACGTCGGGCTCCCGGTGCATGGAGCCTGCTTCTCCCTCTGCCTATGTCTCTGCCTCTCTCTCTCTGTGTGTGTAACTATCATAAATAAATAAAAAATAAAAAATAAAAATCAGAAGGAATCCATTTGGAGTAATTTAATTTGCCAAATAGTGAGTGTCCATAGCATGCAAGGTACTCTGCCAGATGCTGAGGAGGAGGCTCAGATTCTCAAGGACAGAATGTGATAGGCACCAGAAGAAAGTGTGTTTTCTAGCTAACGATGATGGAGACACAGAGAAAGGAGGGACTAGATTTGGTCTACAGGAATAAGAGAGGAGGAATAGGGGAGAGAAAGACTAGGACCAACTGTCACAGAAGTCTTGGATACACAGGCAGAAATGAGTTGGAAAGAAGGTGAGAACAAAGAAGAAAACCATGTGAACAGAGAAAAGTTGGGGTGGGCTTAGTTGGAGTGTGTGACACCTGAGGAAAAGTATTCCATACCAAGCCACTGGGAAGGCAGTGGAGGCTGCAAAGAGCAGGGATGAAACTAGGTTAGAATGTATAAGATAGTTCTGAACGGCAGTGTTTAAAATAAGACTGTGAAAAAAATAAAAAATAAGACTGCAAAGAAGGCACTGAAATTGGAAGAAAAGTTATTCTAATTATTGGGAAGAGGTAACAAGGACTTGAGCCAGGGGCTGTGCAGTAACAGGAATGAAGATGGAACACATACAAGAGCAATAGCAGAGGATCTTGTTGAGACTTGGAGGCAGATTCTGGAGCCTAGACTGCTGTTTTTCCAACACAGAAGAAAATAAACAGATCTGAATGAACAGAAAGTGGTCATGTAAAGTTTAAAATGCTTAAGGAGGACTCATGTAGATATCCAACAGGTAGTTCCAAATATGGCCTTGCAGGAAAAGAGTAGGTCTAAGATCTGAGTTACAATGCGGGCATGTGAGGGGCTGTGTTTGAGTTGTAGATGACACGAATCCTTTCGACACCTTCTATGCATTTCAACAATGATTTTCTCTTAAAAGACACTGGCTAGGCATTTTGTGAGACACAGATACAAGTATTTGCCTTTAAGGCATGTACAGTATAACAAAGGAAAAAGGATTTACCTCTCTGGAAATCCTAGTGACTACATTTGACTACAGTGGATCTCAAACTTCAAAAATGAGAGTACAAATGGATGCATACTCCAAGACCGATCAACATATGCTGTGATAACATTTACATTTTAACTAAATTACTAAATACAGGCTTTCTCTATTTCTGGAGAAACAGAGCCAGCATCTGGCTAACAAAACAACACTTTAAAGTTATCTTCTTCACTTACTTGTTTCATTACTGCTTTATATTAAAGTTGCTCTGATCTCATTTTAAGGAATGTTACTACATACTCAAAAGCATCAAGCTTTTGGTTGGAGAATTAAGGATCTTGGGCAAACTATAATAAGATCATACTGGGTACATTAGAGAACAGGGAAAGAGGTTGGAGAGAGGTTTGGATATGTGGGATGATGCCTTTCTCATTTTTCTAGGACTCTGCTTGATCCTCTACATTTACTATGAGGCACCTAGATGGGGGGGGGGGCACAAAGAATGCCAGGCATTCCCTAGTTTAACTTGGCATCTCTTATCAAGGTTATTTTTAGTGCCTTTTGCTTAGCTTTACAACTGCTCTTTCTCCTCCTTATGAATACAAGGAGAAACCTGAAGTGTGATGGAAACAGATGCATCAGCATAATAATACACTAAATACAATATTCTTGGCATCCGGGTACTATGTTAAGTGTCTGACTCTTGATTTTGTCTCAAGTCATGATCTCAGGATCATGAGACTGAGCCCCATGTTGGGCTCTGCACTCAGTAGGGAATCTGCTTAAGATTCTTCCTCTCCCTGCTCATCCCCCTTCCTCTCCCAATGTACCCAATAATACCATTTCCCCCCTCTAAAATGTTACCTCTCAAGAGACTTACTTTTTAAAGTAACTTTACAATAAAAGTATATTATTAGGTTCTCAGTTGACATTAACTGAGAGGTTAAATAAATAATTGATCAGCTTTAGTAAGTTATGAAGGATTGGTAAGGGGGAAAAGGGAATATAACACTATTCCACATTTAAAACATTTTTTTTTGGGGGGGGGGGTGGATGGTAATCTGATAGTTTCCTCAAACAACTGTATGTGTATTTTCAAAACCCTCTCATGGAGTGAAGCCAGTAGCCAGTACAGTCATACAGGTGTTTCACATATAACTATATTAATAGAAGTTTGTGCAATGTTGTTTCTATTTAGATTTATAAATGGCTCTTGATTTAGCCAGCTGTTGGAAGACAAAATAGCCTAGCTGATATTTTTTTAGATTCTGAGGTTTAAGCCAAACCTTACATTCAGAAGACTGAGAGCTCAAGAGGAAGGGGGGACAAAACTCCAAATAACTTGTCATTGACAAAATGCTAGACCCAAAGAAACAGAAGGAAACACTTTATAAGGTATAATCTTGGTCTCCAGAAAGGATACACTAAAAACTACAAGAATTTTAACATGGAAGCCTTATTTATGCTTCTCTTGATTAAAATTAGTGAGCTGCAAAGACGTATTAGTTTGCCTATTATGGACAGAAAGAATGGGGAGAGAGCATGTGAGGACTGCATGTGAGGGTGCAACAGGGTTTAAAATGATCCCACAGCAAGAAAGAGCCAGAAAAAAACTATAGCAGACAACTCTCGATTTAGTAGAGGCTCTGGTGCTGCAACAGACAACATTCAAAAGGCTTCAGAAAGGCACTCAGTAATTCTTTTGGCAATGGTAAGTATCACAGTGAATTAGGAAATACTTTATATAAAAGTAGAAAGGAAAATCCTTGTGCCCTTTTGTGAAATATTCTATGGATGACCTTGCCTTTTAATATAATTTATATTTAGTTTAAGCTCAGTCAATATATGTATATTATGAGCATCAAGAATGACTTTAATCATACTGTGAATTTCATTTTTCTTCTACTCATCGATAATTTTGTGTACAAAGCAGTTCACATGTTAAATAGTAAGTGCACCAGAATTATGAATATAAATTTTTCCTAATGAGGTGCATTTGGCAACTGGTTAAGGAAATAAAGGATTTGTTTTACTTATCAGGGAGGACATAACACAAAGTAGTATTAAATAACCTTTAAAAAATGGATACAGTTTCAGTTAACACTGGCTTAGAATCTGTGCTTTTTTGGTATGGTAATTCCAGTTTATTTTTTAAAGCACAGTATTATAGGAAAGGAACATTCTTTCTAGATACAAACACCACACTGACTTGGGCTCAGAGAACTTAGAGTAGCAAAGGGTATTGTGTAATATAATGCTTGTTATATTTTGTTTTAAAAATACATTTATGTTTTTGTTGAACTGGCAGCTTTAAAAAAAGGATTAGACTTTAATATAAAGACTGTACAGTTGTGTTCCTCTGCAAATGAAAACATTCTCTTTCCTACTCATAGCTCAATGAAAATTTTCACATTCTATCCCTTTGCTGTGATGCCTTGATGATATAACATTATCTCATGCCAAAAGAGGTACAACAGAAATACTCTAGACAATTTACTGGAATTTCATTTCACAGTTACTGAGGTAGGAGTTGGCCGTGTGTTTTTCCATTAAAAGATAAAAAAATTCATCTAAGTTTATTGATTCAAAAACATATATTTTTTGCATCAGCAGTTTTATAGTAATTTCTAAACCAAATACTGCATGGAAAGTTGCTCCTTGATGTGTTTTTTATTTACAAAGACTTACCTCAACTAGGAATGTTACAATGTAACATGATAAAGCACATTGAGAAAACACATTGAGAAATCTGTGTCACAAAGTTAATACAGTATCCAATATTAAGTTTTCTGGTTTCTAAAGAAAAGGTACATTAGAGTTCAGTGTGAGTCTCAGAAATAATTCTGACCATTAAGTAAACATCAAAATTTTAATAAATAACATACATGAAAAAACAAACATTAAAAAATTATACCTAACAAAATAATTACTAATATTTGATGAAGATTTTGGCTGGATTTATCTTGGCAGTGTTTATTTATATAAAATTTCTGTCCTGCATTTACTTCATCCTGATGAAATTCCACCCATTTGGAATCACAGAAGGGATAAAACCAACATCACTACAATATTGTGCCTTCCTGAAATGCTTCTATCCACCTATTAGTAAGAGAAATTTGTTAGATTTGTAAAATGCAATCATCTAATAGATGTTAAAACAATACAAATCATAGTTATGCCTGTGGATTCAATCACCCTAGCAGTATATTTAAGATGTTTCCTACACCAAATTAGAATTCTGCATATATGGAATTGTCCTTTATTTGGTAATATGGTGCAAAATTTGGCCCCAAAAGTACATCTTGTATGTCCATGAGGCGTGAAGAAGGGGCCATTTCATGTAAAAGCTCTATGAAATCCTGATGATCCCATATAATTGGTTTGGGAAATGAATACATTTGCAAAGACTTTTATTTCCACCTCCTTTCTGCTTTTAGGAACACCACCTTGTGTCTGTTTCCTTCTCTCTTAACTCCCTGGGCATCCATAGTCCAGGACTGTTCTAACATTCTCAATGAAAGAGAATCTACATCTGATCTACCTCAGTTGATCAAAATTTTGCATACAATACAAAGTATCTAAAAAAAAAGTGTTTCGAGTTTCGTAGAAGTCTTTCCAAAATTCATTAGTCTCAAAGTTTTATCTAACAATACCCACAGCTGCAATTATTCAGAAGACACTTGGAGGTAGTCTTTTTGTACCTACCTAGTACTGTAATGGCTTCTGAACTTATTATGAATATTTGAAATCACTCAATTAGTAAAAGTAGCCTGTAACAGGTTTAGCTCAAGTTTCAAAGACAGAATTTTCAAAAATTTAAATGCAAATGGCACAAGGTATAATAAAATCTTTTAAAAAGCTAAAACTTTTCCATTAAAATTAAGACATCTTAATATTCTATAATGTGCAAAAATACTTCCATATTAGTGACTCCAAAGAGAAACTTATAATTTAGCCTGTATTAATTTTAAATTCTAGGTAAGCAGATTCCCTTCACTTAACTACATTCAATTGTCTTGAAGGTTTTTCTACCTTGTCAACTTAATGATATAAACAAAAGATGTATATTCAAAAGAAATTTTATCAGTTTGATGATGAATATTGGATAAAAATCACGAGAAATGTAGTTCCTAACAGAATATTAGAACAATTAGTCTTTTATCCAAGTAGTTTTTGCAGAAAGAATAGTTAAGTAACATAATTTTAAATATTCTTCAGTTTAGTTGAAAAAGAATTATTTGGAGTAACAGATACACACTAGATGTCCTAACATAGACTGGAAAAAAAAAAAGTCTTACAAAGTATCTGTCACATTGTACCTGATTAATATTCAACACATATATAATTCTGGAACATTAGTTCTAATTGCCTTAAGAAAAGACGAGCCTTGTTTACTTAAGGCGTTCTGCATGCATGTTTTAAGCCTATTGAGAAAACATGAGCACTAAGCTCTTAGCGGAAACAAAACCGTATAACTTGTGAGGCCAAAAAAAAAAAAAAAAAAAATCAAATGAAAGATCTGGTGAAAGGTAACTACACTGTGTTGTTTACAAAGAACCTGGATTTCACAGAGATATGCTTCTCTATGTTAAACAACCTCATGACATCAAAATAAATATTCTTGTTGGAATTTTGAAGAGACTGTTTAGAAGTCTTTACCATCTAAAATGATATCCATTTCCTTCTACTCAGTTATTGGGAACAGCATGGGAGCCTCTTAATGTGTTTGACCCTTTTCCCAAAGAAGTAAGTTAGCAAGCAGCTGTTTAAACTCCCGCTGTTCCATGGCACAATTGAATCACTGGATTGCCAAAGTCCTGGAATGTTTTAAGAGATGATCCTTACCCTTACTGAAGGAGAGGTCAAATGCCTCAGCTTCCTTTCCTTTCAGCAGAGCAGCTTCATGCTGGTTCCTCAGAGGTCATGTATAGACAAAATATTTTGGACAGAACTACCTATTTTCTTTTCCCCTCTACCTCCTGAAAATATTCCAGATCTCTTGCCTGTCCTTAAAACAATTCTAAAGACTTTGAAAAATATGTTAAATCTAACAAATTTGGATCTCTGATTTAAATTCTTAGTTGTCCCCATGCATGAAAGTAGGTTATTTTAAAATCAATCATGTAACAACTTGAAACTCATGTATAAAAGAAAAATGTCTATATTACTTACTTCTGAGCTGAGTGAGCATCATCTGCTTTGAACACATAAAATAACATGTTTTTGTGTAGTAATTGAAACACTCTAGACTCTGAATTCTCGTCTTTGACTTGAGTGACAGTGAATCCTAGTAAAGGCTGACTCTCCAAAGCTGCCACGTCCTAATTTAAAGACACAAAAGGAAGATGAGACTTTAAATTGATACAAAATTCTGATTTGCAAACTCTTGAACTATATAGCTATAATTTAATTTCATTTATTTATTTATTTATTTATTTATTTATTTATTTATTTACGACAGTCACACACACAGAGAGAGAGGGGCAGAGTCACAGGCAGAGGGAGAAGCAGGCTCCATGCACCGGGAGCCCGATGTGGGACTCGATCCCGGGTCTCCAGGATCGCACCCCGGGCCAAAGGCAGGCGCCAAACCGCTGCGCCACCCAGGGATCCCTATAATTTAATTTCATATACACACACATATATAAACAATGATAATTCTAGCAACTTACTTACTTTTCATTTATTCAACAATATTAAGCTGTCCCCTCCCCACCTACCTCATGAGCCAAACATGGTGCTAGTTTTCAATGTGTTCATATGCACTGAATTTCACATATTTCCCTACAACCATGTGAGGTAGGTAATTCTATTACTTTCATTTTATGGATGCAGAAAACAAACTCAGGAAGGTAGGTGATTGGGCAGCCCAGGTGGCTCAGTGGTTTAGCGCCGCCTTTGGCCCAGGGCGTGATCGAGTCCCGGGATCGAGTTCCACGTCGGGCTCCCTGCATGGAGCCTGCTTCTCCCTCTGCCTGTGTCTCTGCCTCTCTCTTTCTCTGTGTCTCTCATGAATAAATAAAATATTAAAAAAAAAAGAAAAAGAAAAAGAAAGGTAGATGATTTACCCTATCCCACTAAGGAAAAGCTTGGATGCTAGGGCATTGGTTTTTATAGGATGTTGTTGGAACACAGGATGATCAGATAATAGAAAAGGGCAATATTAGAGCAAATAGCCAGGAATTGTTTATAAACCAAAGTCTATCTTCTCTAAGCTGAAGTCTGATCAGTACAATCCCGGGATAGTCAAGGGAGTGTCAACCAAGAGAGCTTGGCAGAAGGGATTAGAACCTTTGCCTTTAGTGAGGGTGTCAGTAGTCACAAGACAGCAAAAAAAGTTAGATTTTAATACTATGGAAAATTCCTAACATTTTTTAATAAGAGCACAAGGACATTGTTGACAGTAAAAAAAAAAAAAAAATCACAGCAACAACATCTCCCCCTCCAAAAGCAAAGCAAAACAAAAAATATGCACAAAACAAATAGATTAAACAGATACTGTAATAATTTCCAATTGGCATTATAAAACCAGACCCCACAATTATTCATCTTTAGATTTCAGATCTTACCTCACTTGCAGCATATGTATATAGCACTTTATTTTTTATGACAAACCACAAGTGTTTCCAAGGTTTTTTGTTGCCTTTTGATCTGTACAAGTAGCCACTCATGGAAGAATCTTCTGTGTTTGCTGATACCTACATAAGCAAACCCCATATATAGTGTAATGGTTTTTAGACAAACAAAAAGTTAAACAAAATTGCTTTTGATCATTGGTACTGAAAGCAATTACCATAATAATATAATGTGTCAGAAAGAAGCTGTTTATTTTCAAAGTCGGCTACGATACAAATATACCACCATTACTAGAGGCATGAAACACCCTTCTGTTTAAATGCAATTCCAGCACTGGGACACCTGGGTGGCTCAGTCCCTTAAGCATCCATCTCTTGATTTTGGCTCAGCTCAGGACCTCAGGGTTATGAGATCAAGCCGCATGTTGGGCTCTGCACTGGGCATGGAGCCTGCTTAAGATTCTCTTCATTCCCCACCGTTTTGCTTAAAAAAAAAAAAAAAAAAAAAGCAATTCCAGCATTCTGCCTGGTTTCATTGTGCTTGCATGTATTTCTTTGTGGCATCACCTGTGTTTTCTGGGTTGCCAGAAGAAAAATAATTCTAAAGATCAGAAATGTTTTTTGAAAGTAGCATTTTTGGGACCATATATGCTGTTTACTGTTCTTTGTATTTTGCAATGTTAGGGAAAATTACTCAAACCTTTAACTCTGTTCAATAATTTTTTAGACTTATAAAAACTATTAACAGAGAGGTAAATGGAAAATTATATTATTCATGGTGATTTAAAGGATTAGTTTCTGATCCCCAAATTTTGGTCTGAGAGAAGCTTATTTTTGCTTCATAAAAAAGGATGAAAATGTTTTATTCTCTAGGCCAAAAGACAGTAAGCTCTCAATAATTATAATCTGGCAGTTGAAACTTTTCCCTTTTTTTCAGAGTAACAGAAATAAAAAGCCAAGTTTAGGAATTGTGTTATTAGTAGAATGGTGAACAGACTTTTTAAAAAGATTTATTTTAGAGATAGAGTGTGCAAGTGAGTGAATACACTTGGTGGGGGTATGAGGGGAGAGGCAGAGGGAGAAAGAGAATCCTCAAGCAGACTCTCAGCTGAGCAAGAAGGCCCATGCGGGGCTTGATCCCAGGACCCTGAGATCATGACCTGAGCCAAAACCAGAGTCAGCCACTCAACGAAATGAGCCAACCAGGCTCCCCTAGAATCGTGAACAGACTTTTAGGATGGTTCCACATGATCCTTGCCTCTGATAATCATACTACAGTACAGTCTCCTCCCCCTTGAGTGTGAGGAGGACCTGTGACTTGCTCCTAACCAACAGAATATCGGGAAGATGATGGCATGTCACTCCCATGATTATGTTATATTCTATAAAACTCCATATTGCTAGTAGATGGGCTCTAGAGACTCTCCCATGCTGGCTTTGAAGAAGTAAGTAGTTGTCTTGGGAAGCTTATGTGGCATGGAAATTAATTCTGCCAACAACCTGAGTGAGCTTGGAAGTAGACCCTTCCTAGCCTTGCAATGAGAACTCAGCGTTGGCTAACACCTTGATTCTGGCCCTGCAGAGATCCCAGCTAAGGTATGCTTGGACTCCTGAGATAATAAATGTATGTTATTCTAAGCTACTACTTTTGTGGTAATTTGTTATGAAGCAACAGAAAACACACAGGTGGATTCCATGAATTTTAAAGGTCTACATTTAATTATGTATTGTATTAATTTCTTATAAATTTTATGAGAAGGAGGATATTGTCTAGTGGAAAATTTAAATCTTATGTTAAGTTAGAAATATCTGTTGAGTGCAAATAAATTTGTACAAAGAAGTAATACCCTGGTAGAATACAACCGAATAGTCTTTTTTAAATTAGAGTGTTGATATTCAAATGAGATTATGCTTAAAATGTAGTTACATTGGGATACTACTATGTACTTATGTTAGGTGTTACTATAATTGATCAAAACATTTTGTATGCCCCTCTTTTGGAATATTCTTAAATTGGTTTATTAACTATAAAAGAATATCAGTCACAATACTGAATAGTCATGCAGAGTCCTCCACTATCTTTTTTTTTTTTTTTTTTTAAGATTTTGCTCACTTATTTATAGAGAGTGCGAGCAGGGGGAGGACCACAGAGAGAGGGAAAGAGAATCTTAGTGTGGAGCCCAACGTGGGGCTTGATCCCACCACCCTGAGATCATGACCTGGGCTGAAATCAAGAGTTGGATGTTTAACCAATTGAACCACCCTGGTGCCCCTTATCCTCTATATTCTTTTTTACAAATAAAATTGTTCTTAACCAGCTTAATCACATGAATCACAAAACTTTCCTTTGAATGATTTGGTTATTTAAAATACAAATCAAATCTAACTCAAGTGACATAGCCTGCCATTACTGAGGGTACTGTGGCTCTGAATGCCATTCTACAAATAAGGAGTTTCTAAAAATGTATTGAACATTATTGGAATAAAAATAATAATTCCCAATTCCTCAAAAAGTTCAACATAAACTTCCATATTATTAAGACAAATGATAACATATATCCACATGGCAATATGTCCACACAATGTTTATAGCACCATTATTCATAATAACTCAAAGGTAGAAACAACTCAGATGTCCATCAACAGATGAATGGATAAACTGTGGTATATACATATGATGGAGTATTATTCAGATATAAAAAGAAACAAAGTACTGATATATGCTATAACTTAGGTAAACCTCTAATATATTATGCTAAGTGAAAACAGCCAGACACAATAGGTCATGTAGTATATTATTCCTTTTATACAAGATATCCAGAAGAGTTATATACATCAAGGTAGAAAGCAGATTAGGGGTTACCAGAGGATGGAGGGCAAGGACAAGGGGGGAATGATTATTTAATGGGTACAGGGTGTTTTTATGGGGTAATAAAAAAGTTTTAAAACTAGAGCAATGTGGCATTTGCAGAGTATGGTGATTACACTAAATATCCATGAATTGTATATATTTTTTTAAAGAAAACTCTACACCCAATGCAGGGCTTGAACTCAGGACCCTGAGATCATGAGTCGTATGCTCCACCCACCCACTGAGCTGGCCAGGCACCCCTGAATTGTATACTTTAAATGGCTTATTTAAAGTTATGTGAATTTCACCATAGTTATAAATAAAGATAAAAAACATAGCTTCCCAAGTAGGAAACTTTCATAGCACCTAACTGGATAAATTAATTTTCCTTGTCTGATTGCAAAGGTGCAAAGTGGTGGTTCTCAAAATTTAGTATACAGATCTGAATCACAGAGAATGCCTGTTAAAGTTTCTGATTCTGCAGACCTTGGGTGCGGCCTAAAAATTTCCATTTCTAGTAAGTTCCCAGGTGCTGCTGTTGTGCTGCTCTGGAGGATTCTGAGAACCAGTAGAGAAAAGAAATAGCTACAGTCAGGAAGCAGAGTTTTGACAGGGAAGGCCTGTTTGTGTGGTTGAGTGGAAAGATACAAAATGCGATTGGAGTTAGGCTGAGTCTAGTCTAGATTAGAAACAGTTTTGTAACCGGCACTGTGGAGTCTAGACTAACAAGAAGAGCAAATGTAAGAATTATATTTATAAACTGTGACATTAGAATGGAGAGGCAAAAAATTATAGAAAACTGAAAACTATTTCAGTTGGTTAAGAACCTTAAGTTCTGGGGATCCCTGGGTGGCGCAGCGGTTTGGCGCCTGCCTTTGGCCCAGGGCGCGATCCTGGAGACCCGGGATCGAATCCCACGTCGGGCTCCCGGTGCATGGAGCCTGCTTCTCCCTCTGCCTGTGTCTCTGGCTCTGTCTCTGCCTGTGTCTTTGGCTCTGTCTCTCCTTCTATCTCTCAAGAATAAATAAATAAAATCTTTAAAAAAAAAAAAAAAAAAAAAAGAACCTTAAGTTCTGAAAGTCAATTTAGAGTCAGGAACTGAGTGATGGAAGATACAGTTCAGAGTACTACACTGGCTTAACCAGTTTAAGAAACTTGGCAATTAGAACTCTAAGTCTTCTTCTTACTATTTCATGAGACTGGCTATGAATCATTTCCTAGTGTTTTAACTGCCATGATGGAATACACTGAACTTTACATAAAGAACACAATCTTGGGGCAGCCCCAGTGGCTCAGCAGTTTAGTGCCGCCTTCAGCCCAGGCATGATCCTGGAAACCCAGGATCAAGTCCCACATCGGGCTCCCTGCATGGAGCCTGCTTTTCCCTCTGCCTGTATCTCTGCCTCTCTTTGTCTCTCATGAATAAATAAAATCTTAAAAAAAAAAGAAAAAAAAAAAGAACACGATCTTGGTCAAATTTTTAGAGTTGTTTGCTTCCACTTTCCACGGTAGAACACCTCCAGAGAAAAAAATTTAAAACTTTCCTCTGCTGGCCACAAAACTGGTCATGGGAGGAAACAATAAACTAATAAAAAATGGAGGTGGTTAGATAAGCAGTGCTGACATTAGCTGACTGAACACTTGAGTTTGAGAAGATGGGATAGGATACTGGTGATGCCTATGGATTATACCACTGACAGGTCCAACTCTGCAGCCTATCCTAACCTTTAAAATTTTTCTTTTAAGTTGAAAGACAATTTATTATCAGTGCAGCTGTATATAGCCAATGCTTACAATGCTTACAAATAACAAACTGCGCAGATCAGTAGATGCTAATAAAGTGCCCAAAATATTCTGTAGACTTCTCTCTGGCATGAGGTCTCCTCAAGGTAATATTAAAAATTCACATGTGGGGATCCCTGGGTGGCGCAGCGGTTTGGCACCTGCCTTGGGCCCAGGGCGCGATCCTGGAGACCCGGGATCGAATCCCACATCGGGCTCCCGGTGCATGGAGCCTGCTCCTCCCTCTGCCTGTGTCTCTGCCTCTCTCTTTCTCTCTGTGACTATCATAAATAAATTTTAAAAAATTAAAAAAAAAATTCACATGTGTCTAAATTATCTTTACTTGTTATCATTGCTATAAAATCTCAAACCTTTCAACTGCCATTTTCTGAATGACTCAGATGATATGGTGGACCAAGCAAGAGAGTGAGGCATCAACCACATCCATCACCAGTATTAAAATGCTTATCTTAATGGTAGTGGGAAATGACATCTTCCTTTATGGAAGAAAAACAGTATATTATATGCATGTGAATAATTCAACCTATATCAGGTTGCAAGTTTAATGGAAACACTTACTTCTTTGAGAGCAGCTGGGATTTTTTTCTGTTTCCTCCCTGATGGAATACTGTGTAAAACTGATGACAAAGTACTTGAAGGAGATTTGTGATTTCCAGGAGATCCAATCTTAGGTGAATGCTGGTGATCTAAAACAAATCAGGTGCATTTATGTAGCCAGTGGTAAGCATTTTGTAATTCAATTTAATTCAGATCAATAAATACTGTTACATAAGGCATCTATGGAAGGATACTTAAGAAACTGATGATCCTGAGACCCCCGGGGAAAAAGATGGATGGCCAGAAGTTGAGTGGGAGGAAGATTTTCCACGGTCTCTGATTTTATGCTCTTTCAGTTGTAAACTACGAGAAAGGATTACCCTCTTGTGCCTTCAGAATAATGACACATGTTACTATACTACCAACTTTAAATAAATTATATAAACTTCTCTCCTGATTTAAAAAAACAGAATCACTTAGTACTTAGATATACAACCAAATAAGAATATTATAATGAATAAAGTGCTAGAAAAGGGGCTATAAGACAAGATAAGGAAGCCATTAATTTTGAGGCAGAGGTTCAGGGAAAGGTGGGGAGGGAGTAAGATATTTGAGTTGGCCATTAAGGTATAATAGGAGTTTGGCAAGCTATAAAGAGTACGAAGAAGACTCCATGAAGAGAGGTCAGAATAAGCAAAAGCAGAGAGGTATGAAATTAGATCATCTATTTGGAGAATAATAAGGCTGAGGGGGAAAAAAAGGCTAGTTCTAAGGAATGTGGACTGTTGTTAAAACCGTGGGAAATCAAAGGTCTTTTAGGCTGGGAAGTGACATGAACAGATTGAATTTAGAAAAAAAAATCTGGCAGTAGGAAGGAGGAAGGATGTGCAGTGGAAAACCTATTGGGAAACTATTAACAGTGGTCCAGATGAAAGAAAGGGCTGAGATGAAGAAATCAAGAGAAAGACAGGTCTTCAAAGATAAATTAATCAAGATTTACTGACTAAAATGTGTGTGGGTGATTAGGGAAGAAGATTTTAAAAACTGAAAACTGAATGTTGAATGTTTGCCGCCTATATTATACACCCAGAGAACAAAGGGAGGAACAAAAAGGCCAGTGAAGGATTAGATAAATGTGTCTTTTTGGAAAATGTAAACACATGGTTACTAACTATTATGCTATAAATATATGGATTCTGAAGTGGCATGCCATCTAGCTTTATTCATTGAGACATTCTCATTTGCTGATGGAAAGCTATCCTTCATGGAAATGAATGACAACTTTTTTGAAATTTAGATCCTATAGGTTTTAGGAATTTAACTAAAATTCTCTTTCTAAAATACAGACCCAAGCAATCCTGCTAGCTGCATTCATCTTAACTGTGGGGATGCATATCTGCAATAATGAGTAGGAAGATATGGTTTATCATTTTTGTATTCAGTGAAAAGCTCAACATTTATATATACCATAAAATCTCACCAAATCAGTCCAAGTGATTAGAAATAGGCTAACAAAGGGCCACCCAGTATATTTCCACAGAGAATTACTTTACAGATAGGTAAAAATGAGTTGTTAAGAGCATGCAGTTATGAAACTGGAAATTTCAAAATTACTTGAAAGCTAAAGTTCCCTTGTAACTGTTTTAAAAGCATTTCATCCTGTAATTACATTTCTACAATTGGTACTCTAGGAGTTAAGAAAACAACTAAATTATGAAAGCAAAATTCTGAATATTTTGAGATGAGCATCACCAATCATATTGCTAATATACCTAAGATGATTCTTTCAGAAGGTTGTTTGAAAGCACCTGGAAATAAAGGAATTTGTTAAACTTTACTTATGTATTACCTAGTTTCTGTAGTTCTTGGAAACAATGTTCACATACTCTTGCTGGTTGATTTTTCAGGTAATCTAAACCATACTTATTTGATGAACAAGCTTGGCATACAATCTGAAAACACATTGGAATTATTTCATTTAGAATAACCTCAGTATCAAACCATCTAATATGCTACAATAGATAATGCTGTCTACCTAGAGTGCTTTCAAAACCTTTTCTTAGTCAGTGACTTGAAATAACACCTTTGTGGAGTTCAGGCCTGCAGTGAATTCACACACAACACCACACTGCAAGATAAAGAGGCCACAAACTATGACTGAGTGAGTGCTAACTCCATAAAATAAAATGCTAATAGCATTAACTTGTGGGAAATGTTTAGAACCATGTGTGGTGTGCATAAAGTCCTCTGTTAGCTGTATTTATCATCATCATCCTTACTGTAAGCATGTCTGGTGCGCTTCTACCAATTGGCCCTCTACTAAATGCTCTTTAAACAGACTCCGTTTAATCTCTGCAGTAACTCTCATTGTTACTCTACTCATTTGACTAACGAGGTCATGAAGGCTTAGATACATCACTGGTGATAACTTTAACACTGAAAATTCCTCTGTTAAATACTTAGTATCTAGATAAATGTAGTTTCAATAATTAACAGTAAATGTGGGAGTCTAGTTAATTTTGAACTTTTTTTTAATTGAAAATTCTCTATTATTGACATTCTATAATAACTTTGGTAGGTGAGGGCAAGTTCCCTAATAAGATTACCCTCTGCCTAAATATTTAGAGAAAATACTATCCATGATTCAGTATCTTTTTCTCCCCTGCCATGGTTTACAGGAGGAAATATGCTTCCTCACTATGTACAGCCTGGAGCTATTAAAAACCATAATGGAGATGGATGTCAACATCTCCAACCTTCCCGCAGGCCCGGCAGTGGTGTCGTCTCCACGTCAGAGTGAATTCACTGGTGCAGATCATACACATTGTGGCTCGGGTATCAGGGATCCAGATGGGAGCCTTTGATCCAAGAGGACTAACTTCCTCTTTATTTTCTGAGTCAGCCTGTGGAAGAACGAGTTTTCATTACCTCCATGCACATAGAATGCTACAGAACTGAGCCCCCCCGCTTTTTTGGGGGGGCAATGGCGGCCCACAATGCTGATGGTGTCATTAAAGATGTGGGATGGATGGGCTACTGTAGTTGTCATTTTCTCAGGATATTAAGATTAGCTGTATCCTAATAATCCTTTGTTGCAAAATTAACTTTAAAAAATGCCTGTGGTAGTACCATGATGGCTGGTTAGTTTCTTCCTTAAATTATATTGTATTTCCCCAATTTTTTACAATGAAGTTGTACAACCAGAAAAAATATGAATGTGCTATATGTTATCACAGACTTGCAGTTAGACATTTATAGGATATTTAGCTCTGAAATTATACCCACACATGTATCTTTCTGTGAAACACATGTTGCTTTTCTAAACCTCTGGGAAAAATTTCTTTAGCGTAAAAACGGATTGAAACGAACTGAAAAAGAATAAGAAGGAAAAGACAATACCTCATCAAGACTCCTACTAGGACAGAATGTGATTCTTTTTTTGGCATACTCTTCTATTGACCTGGAAATCGCTTCTAGCCATTCATCCCTTTCAGTGGCAGAACTGTTGGGGGCAAAAGAAGGTTCCATCAACCAGATGTCAGCTTTTATTCTTTGCCTTTTTCCTACTTCTTTTCTTCCTGCCATGGCAACAGATTCCACCACCCTCCCCAACAATGCTAGTCCCAGGCAGCAGGTCTGAGGTTTGTACGCACAAATAATCAGAGTGGGCATTAAAGAACACATGGCATTTTAGCAAATACAATGCTTTTTTTTCTTCCCAAAAGTACTGCTTTATACTTTTGAAGTCTCTTAAATTTGGAGTTTTTTTTTTTTGCTTGGTTTAAGAGCTAGTCATGCAATTAATAATTATGGCTATTTACATAACCAAGGAGTTTCCTGAGACATAATCCTAGAATTTAAAAATATTCCAAGGAATCAAGTTTGTTTGTTTGTTTTTTAAGGATTTTATTTATTTATTCATGAGAGACAGAGAGAGAGAGGCAGAGACATAGGCAGAGGGAGAAGCAGGCTCCTCAGAGGGAGCCCAATGTGGGACTCGATCCTGGAACCCTGGGATCACACCCTGAGCCAAAGACAGATGCTCAACCACTGAGCCACCCAGGCGTCCCAAATCTTGGTAAATTTTGAGTCTGGGTGACTGAATATGCAGGTTCATTGTATTATTCACTCTAATTTTAAGAATATTTGAACTTTAAATAATGTTTTTATAATTAAAAAACCACTTGCCTTCCCCACAAAAATTATAGTCAGAAATGTACCTTCCTACTGAATGACTTTAAGTGCCATTTAGAATATGCACTCATATGGATATTAAAAAGTTGAAATCCACTTTACCAATAAAAATTTTAAAACTAGTATATTTCTCAAATGTTCATTATATACCAAGAATAAAATAAAATAGAATAGGGCAGCCCCGGTGGCACAGTGGCGCAGTGGTTTAGCGCTGCCTGTAGCCCAGGGCGTGATCCTGGAGACCCTGGATCGAGTCCCACATCAGGCTCTCTGTATGGTGCCTGCTCCTCCCTCTGCCTGTGTCTCTGCCTCCCTCTCTCTCTGTCTCTATGAATAAATAAATAAAATCTTAAAAAAAAATAGATAAAATAAAATAAAATAGAATAGCTCTTATTTCTCTAAGCCAAACAAAACCTACCTCAATTACCTCTATTACTCTACCATTTCTGTCCCAACTAGCTGCCATTTATTCAACAGTTACTACATGTCAGCCAACTGTGTTAAATGCTTCGCAAATGTCATCATATCTCATCCCTCAGAGCTACCTCATGGAATATATATTGGATCCTACACCCCCTTTCCCCAGTACTATCATTATCACCAACCAGCACCATTTACAGATAAGCAATCTGAGGATTTGAAAAGTTAGACAGTTTGCTTCAGACAACAGGCTACATGACTTGACTTGGCATTAGACCCACGTGTAGCTATAGACTGAACCCTTCACCACCGTGTCATTCATCTCTGTTCTCTGAACTACGCTATGAGAACATATGCTCAAGCTTCCAAGTAAACATTCATAAAATAATACTGTCCCTCTCTCTCACTCTCTCCCCTTCCTCTACTTTTTCAGTAGAAGAGGTAAAAGAAAGCAGAGAGGCAGATGGTTAATTTGAGAACTGCCGTCTGATTTTTCTGGAGCCCTGGGAGCATGTGGAATGTGATTTGACTGTGCAAATCATGTCACATATGCTGTTCTTTCATTTAATCATTCCTGGCTCTCTTGTGTGGGGATCTTCCAAAACAATGTTTACCAGCTCTTGATAACACATTTCTCACAGACCACACACATTTGCCTGCAGTTTCGAGTGGAGACATTCTAGGTTGTCTTTTGTAACATGGTTAGCAGAAGACTCAGCACCTTCCTCAGTTAAAATACAGTTAAACCAAGTATTTTTTTCTTTATGGAACGTGCACATTACCCACAAAGCAAAATTTTTATTAAATAAGCACCATTCTCCCATTGATTGGGATGAATTTCCAAAGGGAAAAACCTACGAAAGAAGGGGTTTTTGGTATGTTAGATCTTACCACACTATTTTCTCCTCGACTAACTGTGGAATGCTATTCTAAGGTCTAAAGGCCATATCACTGCATTTCATTTTTTTAAAATACTTTATTTATTCATAGAGACACAGAGAGAGAGAGAGAGAGAGAGAGAGAGAGAGAGAGAGAGGCAGAGACACAAGCAGAGGGAGAAGCAGGCTCCATGCAGGGAGCCCGACATGGGACTCGATCCCGGGTCTCCAGGATCACACCCCAGGCTGCAGGCGGCACTAAACCGCTGTGCCACAGGGGCTGCCCTCACTTCATTTCAATTCATCGCCAGCAGAAGCCTACTGAGTGCCATGGTACTAAGCCATGAACTGCGCATACAAAACACATGACTTTGTAAAGGCTCACATCTAATGAGGTGAGACACAAAAACAAGTAATTACTGTATGATATAATAAAGATATTAGACCAGGAACAAAGAAGCAGTAAATTACCTTATTTAGGTAGTGGGGAAAGCTCGGCAAAGGTGAGGACTAGTGTCTCTATACACCTACATTTGGCCTTCTAACTTTGGTTATATTCTCTAAGCTGATGACTCTCAAATATATGCCAAGTCTGGGCTCCCTTCTGCCCCCTTGATCCTTATAGGCACTGCCTCACTGATGGCTGTTTCTGTTTTTGTTTTTAAGTAGGCTTCACGCACAGTGTGGAGCCCAGTGGGGCTTGCAACACAGTGTGGAGCCCAGTGGGGCTTCATGCACAGTGTGGAGCCCAGTGGGGCTTACAACTCACAACCCTGAGATCAAGACCTGAGCTGAAATCAAGAGCTAGAAGCTCAACCAACTGAGCCCTCCAGGTACCCTGATGACTCCATGACTGATAGGCATGTTATATTGAATATGCATATCTCAAACTAAGTTCCTGATTCTTCTCCTAAAGCTGTTTCTCCCCCAGTGTTCCCTATCCCAGGGATAGTAATGGCATTACTACCTGGCACAGTGTACAAGCCCGAGACTAGCTCTTCTCCCCCTCTGTCTCTCAACCCCATGTCCAATTAATCATCTCCTTTACTTCCCCTTCTAAACCACTTTCTACTTAGCAGCCAACTTTTTTTTTCAATATCTTATTTATTTATTTATTTGAGAGAGAGAGAGGGAGAGGGGGAGAGAGAGCACGCATGAGTGGAGAGAGGGAGAAGCAGACTCCCCACTGAGCAGGGAGCCCAATGCAGAGCTTGATCCCAGGACCCTGAAATCATCTCTTGAGCCAAAGGCAGAGAGTTAGCCAACTGAGCCACCCAGGCACCCCAGCAACCAATTTTTAGAAAGGTCAATATGATCACATTCCCTTGTGCAAACCTTTCAGTGGTTTCTTATGGATTTTTGGCTCAAGACCCAAATCCACAAGTTCTGCATCAGTTTCCCCTGTCCCTTCAGGCTTGAGAAGGGTCACTCCCCTTCTCATTCTCTGTTCATGCCATTCTGGTCTTTCAGTTCTTTGAATCCACAATGCCCTTTCCACCTCAGGGCCTTCATATACATTATTCCTAATGATCAGCAGCCTCTTCCTTTCCTTCTTGCCTTGCTATCCAACTCCTATTTATCCTTCATAACTCAACTGACACAGCAGGTCTTTTGGGAAGCTATCCCTGACTGCCCTTTCTCCACCAAAGTTAGTTCAAGGTTCCTTGTTTTGCAGCCTCAGGGCACCTGGTAGTTTTCCGTAATCACAATAATTGATTTCGTTGATATTTTGCTAAGCATTAAGTCTTCCCTAACAGACTGAAAGGTCAGAGAAGGAAGGGCCCTTTTAATTCTCCACTGTCTCATGATGCCTGGCCCAAGGTAGAGAATCCATATTACTTACTGACCAAAGGAACCAATTTCAGGCAGCTGCCTGTGCAAAAGGCAGGAGGATGTGAGGTAGGCTGGCACGCATGGAGAGTATGCAGATCCATGCTGGTGAAACATGCAATGTTGTTTAGAACATGGTGGGGGCAGGGAGAATGGACAGAAATCAGGCTGGTGAGGTCCACAGGAACCAGATCACAGGAGGTCTTCTCATCTCCTTCCTACATGTTATACTGTACCCACTCACTGTGGCTGGAGTGGGTGGGTGGGGGCTCAGAAAAAGAGCATGGTATACTGGCAGCATTCAGTATGTGTCTACTCCCAACTTCCCAGGCCACCTTAGTCCTCCCTTTGAAATTTGCTTTCCCTATTTCAAGAACTTTCCAGTTTTATAGCTTTTCCTGCATAACCCACATTTAATTCATCAATAATCCTATTAACTCTACCTGGTTCTGATCATTTCTTGCCATTCTAGTTCAAAAGTGCATCATCTAGCCTTCTACCTGGACTTCCAATTTCTACTCTAGTCTCTAGATGGTCTATCATCGATAAAAAAAAAAAGCCAGTGTCCTCATTTAAAAATATACATTATACCACACAAATTCTTAGCTTATTAAGACCATCAGAGGGTTTCCCATCACACTTAAAATTCCAGTAATCTTACTAAGGTCTAAGAGGCCTATATGGACATCCACATATTTACCTGAATGGCAACCAAAGAAGGATTTATCATCATGTCCTGAATTTTTTTTTAAAGATTTTATTTATTTGAGGTAGAGAGCACAACCAAGGGGGTGGGAGGCAGAGGGAGAGGAAGAAGCAGAATCCCCACTGAACAGAGGGAACCGGACTAATATGGGGCTCGATCCCAGGACCCTGGGATCATGACCTGAGTCACAGGCAGATGCTTAACTGACTGATTCACCCAGGCGCCCCTGAATTATTTAATTTTCAGTAAAATGGAATTTTGTTTTTGCCAAAGCATATTTTTAGTTAGGATATTTACGTGCAACTGAAAACTTGACTTTACTGTAGGTACTTTCTGGATATTTGAAAATTCACTTTCTTGATTTTAAGAACCATCCTTAAGTATTTGTCAAGAGCCTGCTGCATAAAGGCTTGATGTTCCTTGCACTTTTATTCAAATTAAAAAAGTCTCAGTTCCAGATAATCAAGAGTTTACCATCTTTCTCCAAATATTAACCTGTAGGATGCATCAGGTACCTCCCAGGAACTGCTTGCTTTGGCTGGAGGTTGGGAAACATTTGACAAACCTTGAACAAACCCTATTTGTCTTCTCTTATCCCGAAATCTGGTGTCAGGCAGCAGTGGCCATTCCATTTCAGAAAAGTGACAATGACCCAAGGTGCTGCTCTTGTTCCCATCATGGGAAGTCAGACTGAGTCCTTGGTTTGAGTCCTTGACATCCATGGACATAGGCACTATTATAATGGTTGAAAGCATGACTTCCAGTGCCAGATACACCAGGTTAAAATTTCAGCTCCACTGCTTACTAGTTGAATAATCTTATAGTGTTACGAATCTGCATTTTTCTTATCTGGAAGGTCAAGACAACACCTACTCTACTAGTTATTGTGGAAATTAAAAGAGAAAATAAATGACAAGTTCAACATCATGCAAGATGCCAGGTAATACATGGCTCCAGTTAGGACACTAGCTGCTAGTGAGAATTCTAGTAGATTTTACTGGTATAGACATAGCTGGAAGCAGGCTGCCTGGGTTCAAATCCTGGCCCTGATACTTATAGCTGGGTGGCTTTTTTCACCAAAAAATGGGTATAAAATTAGTAACTTATAAGGTGTTTGTGAAGATTTAATGAAGGAAAATACAGAAAGTGCTTAGGAAGAGTGCCTGGCACAAAGTAAATGCTACGTCAAGTGTTTGCTACTATTTTTATTAGAGGTTAGGTCTGAGAGCTGGCCAGACTTGCTATCCATATCCAGATCCAGCAGTGGAGCATGCTATGGCTGCTGGTGTCTCTATCTACACCAGCCAAATCCTGCCAAACATCCCCTTCTGTCACATGGCCAGTAACTCAGTAATGTACACATATGAGACATACAGCTTCTTGTTTCCTTGGTACTTAATCTAAGTAATGGTAATATATTTTGGTTTACACATAAGTCACTGCAGGTTCCACTTTGAGGCAATGTGGTATCATAAATAACAACAGATTGAGAAGTAAAAAAATTTCTATTTGTACCCTGATTTTGTCAGCTATGTATCATTAAGAGAGCAATTCACTTTTTCTCTTAGTCTTCCTCATTTCTAAATGAGATGACATCTACCTCGTAGATTTGTCATGACCTTTCCAGGCTATGCAAGTTTCCTAGTGAATTATAAAGTACTAGGTGTCTTTAAGAACATTAGTTGCCATTGTAAAAGGTTTGAAGAATTCAAACAGACACACACACACACACACACACACACACACACAAAGATCAGCAAGGCACTTTTCAGCATCATTATTCTTTTCACAGGAACATTTTTATCTTCGTGCTTCAAACACATTACTGAATCAGCAATCAGACTTTTTACTTACACAGTAAACCAAGAGGAAACTGCATGGTTTTAAGACCGAAAAGGAAAAAAAATGTAAGTCTAGTAAATCTAAATGTAAAAAATGCTGTAATACTGGTAAATGTTCACATATACATATTTTTAAATTTTACCTGGCTGAGAGGATAAAGGAACGTTCTACACTTTCAATCTTTAGTTCATTCTGATATGCTTCTTGGGTAGGTTTTCTGACCTTAAAGAAAGCAAAACAATTTGAGCAAATTCATCCTATTGCAAATCTCATCTCTGAAGCATAGCTAAACCTGCCAATACCCTAGCTGCTATCATCCACCAACCCTCATATTCACCTTTATCTACCACGACTCTCCCTCATTGACTCTGTGTGCCAGAGTTAAATACCTACATACACATAGGCCCAACTTTCCCACTACTACTTTGCTCACACTACTGCCTCTACCTGGAATGCCTCCCCCACCTATCAGCATGGCCAAATGGTGACCTATTCTTTAAGGCTTGTGGCTTTTTCGCCAAAAACCTCCTCACTTCTCCCAGTTTCCTAGCTGCTACCAATTTCTCCACCAGATCCCACTGAAAGCTGCATGTTATTTTCTGAACTCCCCAAAACTTTTTTTTTAAAAAAATATTTTATTTATTTGAGGGGGAGGGGCAGAGAGAGACAGGGAGAGAGAATCTCAAGCAGATTTTGCACTGAGTGCAGAGCCCAACATGGGGCTTGATCTCACAACCCTGATATTGTGACTTGAGTCTAAGCCAAGAGTTGGACACTTAACTGACTAAGCCACCGAGGCGCCCCAGAACTCCCCCCGAATTTAATTGTACCTTTACAATTTGAATTGTACTTCAGTGATATCTACTACTGTCTATCTACTGATATTTATGTGTAGTGTACTATCTTCCCAACCAGTTGATAAGCTCCTGGGGGGGTGGGGTCTTGGGGGACAGTCAAAAAACAATCATAATTCAATTCATCTTGTATTTTTCACCAAATCTACTGCCATGTTTTGTTTATAGTTCTCAATAAATACCTCATGAATAAATGAATGTATGAGTGAGCAAATGACTAGTGAATGAATAAATGAACACATAAACAGTAACACAAGGAGAGAGGAAAGTCAAGGATATGAGAAAGATGATTATCTTAAGGCTTCTTTAAATTTATTTGGGTTAAGAAATATCTTCTAACAGATGTACAGACCTTCATTCCAGCCAATGAGAGCATGTTGTTCAGTTTATACATCCCGGACTGCACCGGTGTTGTATACAATAGGGCATCGTTAAACTGAAAGTAGAAATATTTCATAGGATAAACTAAAGCAACACATATCAACCTACAAATATCAACCAACAAGTATCAACCTACATTGATAAGACATTGAAATAGAGGATAAATGCTACTTTTTCATTAAAAGTTCTCTGAACAAAAACACTTTGTCCACTTATATAAACTATGACCATCCAGAGTGCCTTATTAGAATTACTTTAAAAAGGCAATTTCTAGAAAATGTGCTTTCTTTCTAAGTTCTGTAATAGATATGTTTTCTGAATTCTAAATCCTACTGAAGCATTACAACCTGACTAAATAATTGATTGAATCATTTTTTCTAAGTTAGAAATGACATAAACTGAATTCAAAAAGGAAATAATTTTCTGGTGATGCATCATAAAAGACTTTGCTTCCTATAACTGAAATGCAAGTAACCAAGTCAGCCAGTCAAAGATCCCACTAAAACTCTCTGAATGTATTAAGCTTATCTGTCATATACAAATGTCTCTGTCCATTAGGCAATTATCCCCTCCTCCGGCTCATAAGAAACACACATGGCCACTTACCAGGAAAAACACTCGGGGCTGCATGACTTTCCGTGACAGCTTCATCAGAGTTCCTTCTTTAAGAAAAACCTGATTCATCCAAACAAATGCCCATTTAGTCCCACCATAACACAACTATAATGCATATAATTTGTTTTTTAGCTTTCTTTCCCCAGAATTTTTTTGGAGACGGGGCTGGGTGGACATAATTTCCATGTGACTTTTTAGTCATGGTTTCTTTTTAAACACTTTAAGGAGTTGGACAAGCTGGCAGAGTTTCATAAATCCAATATTGGTCCCAGGGGTACTATGTGGTCTGAAATGTAATTGACTGAGCATGTACTTAATCATGGGGCATAGCCAACATCCTGACAATTATATTTTGTAATTTTCCTGAATTCATTCTCTAGGCCACTTTTGTGCTCTATGAAGAGCATCAAAATACCAACTTTTTCCCTCTCCTCATCATCCCCTCTTACTTTAAAGATTTTAAATGAAATTCTCTTTAAAGCTGTGTGAGGTCAGTTAGTATTACACAATAAAATGATTCTATTTAATCAGATACTCTGTGGGGTCCCCTGCCATTCTCCTAATTGAATTGGACTTCTTGTCACAGTGACTTAAATTACAAAAGTTTTGAGTGGATAGAATGAACTGAGTTGATCCAGACTGAGTCAGTGAAGAGTAAAAACAACATATAACTTGTTTTCAGAACTGAAATGCAAAATAGCTATAAAAGTTGTCTAAATGCATTGTACTAAATTTGCCAAAGGCAGCCTAAAACACTTACCCGTCCAGGCTGCACTATTTCATGGTGTCCATTTAAGCTGTACTGAATCTGCATAAGCTTCTGAAAGTTGTCCTACAGAAAGAGAATATATAGCATATGAAGGCCTAGGCCCCCAGGTTCAAAAGTATGCCAGCCACTGAAATCGAGATACTTACTCCTTGCTTCATAGTGTCATTGGCATGGTTGGCTACCTCTATAACGACAGCAAGGGCATCTAAAATGTGCAGGAACAGAAGGGACATCAGTTATTCCAGTGAACTGCAACATTAAACAATTCCTGATGGCAAGATGGCAAATTTGTAGCAGCAACCTCTGGAGGGGCCCAAAGTTAACTGAGGCAGAAATATGGATGATGAGGTCTGATGGGGGCAACAGCAAGGAAAAACAGTACTCATGTAAAAAAATAGCCCAAGAAAGACTCTAAAGAAGACATTATAGGCAATAGGTATCAACAGTATGAATGTTAGGGTTGCTTTGTGCTGAGCTTTGATTATACTGAAGTTTACAAGGACAAGGAGAGGATTTCACCTGGAAGTTAAGAACCATTCCACTATGAACTGCCTTGAGAGAGAAGTACCCTAGGATAGGAAACCAGAACTATGAGAAGTGGCAATCTAGAGGGTCAGGACTCAGCTGCCTCTTGTTAGTCTGATCCCAAGAGGGAGGAAGTGCCACACAGAAGCAAACTAGGCCTTAGAAAATGACATGCATTACTTTGTGAGCTGAGTAATTTAGCTTCGTTTGTGTTTATTCTTTTTATTAACCCCTTGCCTTTAGCAAAGTGTTTCTGAATCCTCCAGTCTTATCATCTTGACTTCATAATTAGATACAAAGGGAAAAGTCTGTACTTTGTCTCCTTTTGGGTTCTTAAGATAGTAATGCTTCTCTAGAGACATGGGTAAAGACAATTTTTGGTTGTCGAAGTGACAGGGAAGGTTCACTGGCCTTTAGCAGGTAGGAACCAGGAATGCTAAACATCATTGCAATTGCAATGAATTAGAAGTTCATACAAAGAAGGTTATCCTCTAGGACAGTAGCATTCCCATTGAGAAAAAATAATATAGTGTTAGAGGGAAGTATATCCCCTGAGGCTGGTGTGGCAGTGGCAGTAATCAGCAAGGAAAGGACTATTAAAAGAAAAATCAATTTCTGGAAAGAGGTTGAGGTTTTTTTTGTTGTTGTTGTTGTTGTTTTTTTGTCTACATACTATAACCCACCAAGAGTTTCTCTTTCTGATATTAACCTGAGAGGTTTCTACATTCTTTAAACAAGTATTATTATCAACATTATCAAGGAAAAGCAGTACTTCCTTATAGATACTCCATGCATGGATCAGAATGTACTGCACCTGACACTTGGCACACCAGATATTCAAAAGATGATCCTGGACACATTCCCTTCTTTCTGGCCCATGTGAATTCCCAGTGGGTGGAGAGAAAAGCTTTAGGATTTAATGAGTGAATGGATAAAATGATAAAGCTGCTGTTATTTGGTGACCAGATCTCCACACTACCTTCTTCCATCCATCCTGCAATTCTACTTTCCCCATGTCATCCCCGTAAGGATCCCTGGGGACTTTGTTCTTCTCACTCTTCTGCCTAACTTCTAGAGGTGTGTTTGCCTCATTTTCTCCCCTCCCTGGGCACTCTTGTCTACAACTGCTCATGACTTTACTGTCACACTTCTGGCCATACTGTACACTTCACTGTTCACCACTTATTCAAACCTATCTCTTTGCTGAAGTGTATAATTTCCTTTAAACAAGCTCCTTCATCTCTGGTCTTTTTTTGTTCTATCTGTAAAATGGGGCTAATAACTCACTTTCCTTAAAGGCAGAAACTCTGAGATAGATGCTGTCTTGAGGCCTATTCACTAAGATCTGCTAAAATGAAGCAGACACTGATCTGGAATGCCCATTCTTCATCTTGTCTACCCTTCATTTCGCATTTCCGGTCCCACTTCTTCCTAAGCAAAGCCCCGCCTCTTCAATCTTCACACTACCCCCCCTTCAAAATGATTCTGCACTGCTCAGTACATCTTGACTTTAAAGCTATGTGTTTTGTTCTTTATCTGATGGGTATTACAACTAGATTACATGTTCACCTAAGAAGCACACTACATCCTCTACTCTAAACTCTGCCTTTAAAAAAAGAAAAAAAAAACCCACTTTTATTCTATTTAAGATTGTATTTATTTATTTGATAGTGCAAGTACACACACACACACACACACACACACACGGGGGAGGTGCAGGGGCAGAGGGTGAGGGAGAAACTCCAGCAGACTCCCTGCTGAATGGGGAGCCCCGTGCTCCATCTCACGACCCAGATGTCATGATCTGAGCCAAAATCAAGAGTTGGAGGCTCAACCGACTAAGCCACCCAAGCACTCTAAAAAAAGCACTTTTAAAAGCAAAACACTCTTCAGGTGCTTTTTTAGAGTGCCTGGGTGGCTCAGTTGGTTAAGCTTCTAACTCTTGGTTTTGTCTTAGGTCATGATCCTGGGGTCGTGGGATCAAGCCCTGAGTTGGGCTCCATGCTCAGCATAGAGTCTGCTTGACCCCTCTCCCTCTGATCCTCCCCCCACTCTATGCTCTCTCTCTCTAAAATAATAATAATAATAATAATGATTTAAAAAACATGAAACACTTGTAAATAGATGTTACAGAAGTAGAAGTAAAATGATTAAGAGATTGAATAAGAATCTCTACAAAATGAGTTAAAAACCTGTTTAGTTTGTACTCTAAAGGTGTAAAGGATGCGCAAGAATTGTGATGAAAACTCACGAAATTAATGAGGTGGACATGTACTTCAGATTAGAGCCAGGGATATACCTATAGCATTTGAAATAAGTGTTTTGGGGATAAATGGAAATACTACTATCCTGAAGAGAATTAATCCCTGTGTGTATATGTGTGTGAGAGAAAGACAGACACACACAGTGGATTAACCTGTGAATATCAGTGAGTCCCTTGCATTGTAATGGAAGTTTTCCTTTAAGTGCTACTAGGAGTGAGGGTTAAAAGGATAATAAAGCAACTGTCTAGCATCAAAGAGTCCCAGAATATGCTATTTTAGACTGTATCCCTCATCTATATAGTTCAATCACTTCATGAACTCATGATTTTAAAGCTGGAAATGATCTTGCAGATCAACTGCTTCAATCCCTGCTTTTCAAAGCAACAGACATCTAGAGAAGGTGAATTTACCACTGGCACAGAGTGACTGAGCATAGAAGGAACCTTCCTCACACCAGATAATGCTGGGTCCCATGACCGGCTACAACATAAGAACTTCTGCAACATATATAATACCATAAAAATTATTTACCTTGAGTGTCTCTGTAATCTCCAGAGTCCTCTAGAAGATTTTTCAAATAATCTAGAAAAGGAAAAGGATTATAATATTTAGTAAAATAAAACACTAAGGAAAAATCACTTCATCTTTCTTATTCAATACTGGTTGGTTAATATATATGTGCTAGTTCAATGTGTGTTAACTTTTTAAAAATGTGAGAGAATAAAGCCCTGAGATGCATCTGAAATCAGGATCCAGGTTCAGAGCTAGAAAGAGCATCAGGGGTCAGTCACACTGGTCATTTTCAAGAGGAATCAGGTTACTGAGCACAGGGTCTCACCGAAGCCACAATCTCTTTGTGGCATAGCCAGGACTAGAATCCAGGTCTCCTGATGCCCAGTTCAGCACTTTTAGTCTAATACACATGAATTGCCTTAATTTCAAATCAGATGTATGTCCAGTACAAAATTCTAAGTATTGATAGACTGAATGCCTAAGGAATTTGTCACTCTAAGAGTTTAACAATGCAGAGGACAGCAGAGGAATATAAAAAATATGTCTAGAGCAGCGGTTCTCAAATGGGGCAAATTTGCCCACCAGGAGACATCTGGAAACATCTGGAGACATTTCTGATTGTCATAACTGGAGAAAAGGGGGTGCTACTGGCATCTAGTGGCTACAGGCCAGGGATGCTGCTAAATATCCTACAAATGCACAGGACAACCCCACAACAAAGAATTCTCTGACCCAAAAGAATTATCTGCAATTGAGAAACTCTGTTCTAGATGAAGATGATCTTCAAATAAGCTATGTGGTATATAGTAGTTTTTATTATACTGAAAAAATTTAAGGCAATAGGTTACTTTTTTAATTTTTTTATTTTTTTTAAAGATTTTATTTATTTATTCATGAGAGACAGAGAGAGAGAGAGAGAGAGAGAGGCAGAGACACAGGCAGAGGAAGAAGCAGGCTCCATGCAGGGAGCCTGACATGGGACTTGATCCCGGGACTCCAGGATCACACCCTGGGCCGAAGGCAGGCACTAAACCACTGAGCCACCCAGGCTGCCCCAATAGGTTATATTTTAGAACTCTTTAACACTAAGGAATGCCATGGGGTCTCAAGGTACTTCATTCTCTGTTGAGAAATGTTGGATGGTTTCCCATTACCTCTCAAAACAAATTCTGAAAAAAAAAAAAAATCCTAAAAAACAAAAAACACACATACACACCCCAAAACAAATTCTGTTCCCTGGAATTTAAATTCCCCCTACTACAGGATCACTATTGACTTCTGTTTTTTTTCTCTTGCTACTACTTACACAGGCCCTTTGAAATAAAAATTAAAAAAAAAAAATTTAAAAAGGGATCCCTGGTGGCGCAGCGGTTTAGCGCCTGCCTTTGGCCCAGGGCGCCATCCTGGAGACCCGGGATCAAATCCCACGTCGGGCTCCCGGTGCATGGAGCCTGCTTCTCCCTCTGCCTGTGTCTCTGCCTCTCTCTCTCTCTCTCTCTCTCTCTCTGTGTGTGTGACTTTCATAAATAAATAAAAATTTAAAAAAAAAAAACCACAGGCCCTTTGTTCTTACCAAAGTCTGATTCTGTGTAATGTGTTAAACAATTCCCATGTGGTCCCTGGCTCTATACTTTTTGTCCCTAATGTTCCCTTCTACTGAATCCTTTTCTTTGTCTCTGCATATAAAAATTCTACTCCTATTTTTCAAGGTTCATCTCAAATTCCTATTCTCTTGCCAAACTTTCCATTTGAAAGAAATATTCTCTCCCTTTGAATAATACATTACACAGTAGTTACTTTATGCCTTCTATCATTTTCTTATTAGACTCAAAGCTCTTTGCGGGCAGGACCCATGTTGCATTCATCTTTCTATTCCTTGAAGCACTTAGCCAGGGCCTTTGCATACAGGGGACAAGAAATGCTTCATATATAAAAATATAAATAATTTTGTTGACAGAATTATGTTTAGGTAAAGGGCAATAAAGGCTGAAACCAATCCTAAGCCAGTGGGAGTTGAGAAAGTAAAAAGAGGAAAGGCATAGGAAGAGACTGAATGCATTTCTATCAGAATCAATCACCACTCAGCAATAGTTATGGAACAGTATAGTTTCATCCCATGGATTTATGAAGTCATGCTCAAAGACACAAAGGGAAACTTGGATGTTAGTGTGAGCTTTTTTTTTTTTTTTTTTTTTAGTGTGAGCTTTTTAAACTCAATAGATGACATACACACAACACACCCAACTGCTGAAACTCTGTATACCTTTGAGACAGTGACCCAAGAACCTATGAGTCTAGACAGGCTCATTGTAAATATCCTGCACTGGCAACAAGCTCTGGTGAGATGCCGCGTGTGACAACAGTAAGCTTCTGCACACACCACAGCATAGGTCTGATCTTACCAGAGACCATCACTTAGCTATTCAGCTCTTCAAGTAATCTGAACACAAGTTGGAGAGTTTGCTACCAGTCAAATAGATAAGAAAACCACAAAAATTAACAAAATACATATATTATACATTAGACTTAGCCTCACCTGGAGATGAAAAATTAACTTAATCTTACTCTGACCCTACCCAGAATGCATTCGATTTATAAGCCATGTTTGGTAAGTCCAAATATTTAACTTTTCTATAAGAGTGAGGAGAGGAGAGGAGAAAAACCCACTCTCCTTCTTACATCTTTTCCATATCCAGGCTGTCTCATGAATCGAAAGTGATGTTCCTTAAAGGTTCTAGTGAGGTGAAGAGGGTGGAAAGGAAAGTAGATTTACCTAAGTATCAGATTCATGGAAGTTCCTACTTTGTCTTCAACTTTTGTTCTTTAATATAGAAGTATACACAAGCAAATGGACACATTTCTCTAAACCAAGAGAGCTCACTGGAAGATGTCTTTATTAGGAAATACTGACCTCAGGATCATGGGGCTGAACCTGATAAGCTTCTGAGTTTCATTTTTTCCCCCCTGAGCTCAGCCTGCCATCCTGAACTTTCATAAAAAGAGTAGAAATACACAAATGGGGACGCCTGAGTGGCTCAGCAGTTGAACCCCTGCCTTTGGCTTAGGGCGTGACCCCAGATTCCTGGGTTCGAGTCCCACATCGGGCTCCTTGCATGGAGCCTGCTTCTCCCTCTGCCTGTGTCCTTGCCTCTCTGTGTGTCTCTCATGAATAAATAAATAAAAATTTAAAAAAAAAAAAGAAATACACAAATGGGCTAAGTGGAAAACCCACCACTAAGATGTTGCAAAATCATGCTTCTAACCACAGAAGTTATGGCCTTAAGTTTACTTTCCTTGTCAATTTAAATTTCAACTTTCAAAATCCAATTTTCTAAAATTGAATTTTCGAAATTCAACTTTCCAGTGAATACATCCTATCCATACATCTATATTTTCAGGGGACCTTGTTGCAGTACATCATTTTGAGAACTTTTACCGTTTCAAAGACAAGACCATGAGCCCTCAGTTAAGAATCACTCAGTGCTTTAACGGCAGAATGAGAAGAATGTGACCGATCAGCCTCTGAGTCAGATGGGAGGAGCACTGAAACCACTAGCTGCCCCAGTGACTGTTATAACCCAGGTGAAACCCAGGAACAGAAACCAGACAGACACGCTTGTGTGAGTCATAGGGAATTCTTACTTGTACCATTTAGAACGGAGTATCCTGCCTGAGTTTCATTAGAAACAATGACAACAGAGTAGTTATTTCAATGTGCCATATTAGACTGATAGTATTCCATGACTTTCCTGCTTTTGCCAAACCAAGCTAGGCATTTTTAAAAACTTTGATAATAAAAATGCTTCAAATGCCGCGTAGGTTACTTATACCAAAGAAAAAAAGTTGATTGCAGTGTGTGTGGGCACCATAAAATGTACTTTCTGGCCACCAGGTGGCATCGTTGATTAATAAAAGTTAATTATCCCTATTAGCACCATTAGAAGCACAAAATTAAGCAAACACTCCATGTACCTCAAGAGATAATACAAGTTAATTTTGTTCTCATATATGAGGCCCAGAGTGAAAGAATAAGGACACAACAAATACCATATCTTGTGAGAGGTCTAAGCCATATTTTATATATATAGATATAGATATAAATATATAGATATATGTATCTATATATAGGCTGCTAGTAACCTTAACACCCTGATTACCTAATCAAAAAATAATCAACTTAAAGCAGAGGTCTAAGCCATATTTTATATATATATAGATAGATATAGATATAGATATATAGATATATAGATATAGGCTGCTAGTAACCTTAACACCCTGATTACCTAATCAAAAAATAATCAACTTAAAGCAGAAAACTGTTCAGAAGTACACTTAACCTTCCTAAAACTGAGTCATCTGTGGAATTCTTGGACATTTTAATTCAATGACACCCCGTCGGATTCCTAGACTGTGTGCTGAGAAAACTGTTCGTGGCATAGCACAGAGGAAATGAAAGTACTGGACAGTAACGTTCCAAAGTCAAGTGTTTTGAATTGGAGGACATGTTTTGCTTTGTATCACCCACATTTCTTCTTTCCTCCTTACATATCTAATGAAATCAGCTACACATCCTGAATTATGGGATCTGAAAATAAGCTGCTTTGCCAAAGCAACTAAGAACTAGTCTGACTTCTGAAACAAAGTGCAGATTATGTTAAATACCACAAAAAAGAGTCAAATGTTAAGTTGAAAGACATACTGCTGCCATCTTCAAGGCAGCTTGGTGAAGTGGTCAAGAGCCCTCAGTGGTAGTGAGAAGACAGATTTTCAATTGTCCAGCTACCTCTAGCTGAGGCATGTGACTTAGCCATGATCTGTAGCATTTATGCATCAGTATCCTCATACATAAAATAAGTTGGGCAGACCAAATTGAAAACCTGTAATGATTATCATTCTAATGTATTATGAAGCATATTTTTTAAAAAAAATTCTAAAATGCATTATAGGAAATTTGGTAAATTAAATAATGGAGAAAACTCCAAAACTGAAACTATGCCATCTCTCTAAGATAACTGTTATTTAAAAGTATTTCCTTCTGTTTTTATAAAATGCTTGGTTTTACTTAATTTAAATTTTAATAATATACAGGATTGTATAACCCAGTTACATTTAACATATTTAGATATTTTTTTCCGTAAGAGTAGTAGAATAATATCCCATGACAGGAATATATTATTCAGTACTTAGGTACTCTATTAGACTTTTAGGTCATTTTAAAGTTACCTTGTTTTGGCTGCTATAAATAGGATGGCCACATACCCTAATTTGCCCATAATGATTCTGCTGTATACCGAATGGGCACATATAGATATGCCCATGCATAACTACAAACAGTACCCTTAGACAAAGGGTACTGTTTCTCTTATGAAAGTTAATGAGCTTGAATAATAACTGTGTAATCGTTTTAATTATAAGTAACAATCAGTATCCCTTGATATATATGTCTTTTCCCATAGTTCAAACTATTTTCTGATCAGTGAGAATGAAGGGTTTTTTTTAAGTACTGATAAATATATCATGAGAAACCTTCCCTAAAGGGATGTACTAATTTAAAATGACATGAGAATATCAATTTCACTAAAATGATTCAATTATGTGTATTGTAGGTTTTTATTGCTGATGTGGTAGGAGGAACTGAAAACTTGTTTTAATTGATATTTATGATTCAGAAGATATTAGATATACCACTGTGTATTTATTATGCATTTTCTGAGTGAACTCTTTGTTCCTAAGTTTAGTCCATATATCTATGGGAGTCTTATTCTTAGCAAGAAAGCAATTTTTTTCATGTTTGCTACTAATATATTTTTCTGATTTATATCTTTTAATTTTGACTGTATTTTAAGCCTTTATGTTTATATTATTTAGAATACTAGAAAGGCATCAGTATTTTCCTTTAGAACTTCTTTATTAAAAAAAAAAAAGTTCTTAATAAAGAACTTCTTTATTTTTCTGGGCTTAGAAAACCATGTCTCCTCCTTTCTCTATCCTTAAGAGTTTTAATAAATAACACATTTCATTTTTTCCTGTTTTTACTATAGTTTACTGCTTTACATTTAGTTTTTAGTTTAATTAAGGCTTTTTTTTTTAAGAGCAGTTTTAAATTTACAGTAAAACTGTGGGGAAGGAACAGTGATTTTCCATATACTTCCTGCTCCCAAATATGCATAGTCTCTCCTATTATCAACATCCTCCATCAGAGGATTTACTACAACTGATAAACCTGTACTGACACATCATTATCCCCCAGTGTCCATCGTCCACTCTTGGTGTTGGACATTCTGTAGGTTTGGACAAATATAAAATGACACACATCCATCATGATAGTATCATACAGAGTATTTTCCCTGCCCTAAAAAGCTTCTGTGTTCTGCCTGTTTATGTTTAATTTTGATTTTTAGTGTATTCACTGACATATGAATCTTAGTTTTTCAAATTTTAACAGGTTATTCAATTAACAATCCTTTTTTTCTACTGTCTTACACTTCCTACTATCATACGTTAGATTCTTATAAACAGGGTGTTTTTAAGTTACTTCCCTATTACAATAACAGAATGATAATTATTATTTTTCAATCAGTAAGTCTATTCTTGCAATGGCATTATGTATTTTTAATTGCTGATGTTTTAGAATGAGTACTGTTTCCCTCCTAGAATATTCTTTAATTATGTACTCTATTTCTTCCTATATACAAAATTATTTTGATGTGTACTGATAAAATCCCAAAATTTCAAGTTAACCTTAATGAGAAGATGGAGCATTGGCAATTTGTCAGAAACTTCATTAATGATTGTACGGCGTCAAGTACCATTTTAGCATAAGTGCTAAACTGAAGGCTTCATGAGGAGAAGGAGCCTAAATTAAATCCTTATATCCCAGCATCTAGAATAAGGACCAGTACATATTCAACAAATGTTTCCTGAATTTATGATGGACTAAAATGATAGTCCATTTAGGGTTACTACTTCTTGCTTCTAATCTCAACTAAGCCGTTGAGAATTGATACTTTAAGGATCAGATTAATTAAAAAATTCTCAGGCCTCTGCTCTCATTCTCCTGCCTCTCAAATATTAATTCAATTCTGGTCTCTGCAGCCCTGGACTGCCTCTTGTACATATGTGTTTGTCTAAGTTAGAAAATGTGACCTTTCTGGGCTCTCAGGCTCACAGATTCATGGCTAGGAAAGTAAGCAATGCCTTTCTGTGAACTAGAAAAGGCTACCTTTCCCGGGCTGATGCAGCTCCTCACCAGGACACATGATGGTGAGCAAACTACAAGCTGAAGCTAGACGTCAGTTTAAGCCCTTACATAGCACATAACCATAGCAGGTGGACTACCCTAGACTTTGGTAAGTCTGGTCCTGAGGGGGTATGTCCAAAGGACTCATGAACCAAACCCAACTCTGGGCTCATCCTAACACAAAACTGTGTAGCAGAATCTCCTCTTGATCCCTTTTTTAGTGGGACAGACTAGCTAGGCACATCCAGGATGCCCTCAGAGGAGTCAAAACCATAGGAAGTCTCCCAACAAAGTAAATATCCATTGTTTGAGACTGCTTTCTGTTGTGGATACATTTTCTGGCCGTTAAGACTGCCAGTTTATCAAATGAGCATCTCAAAAGTATTGAAACGGTGTTGGCACACTCAAGCCCCACTTAAAGCAGTTCTTATCCATATTTGGTTCTTACCACTCGGATTATGAACAAAGAGCAAATTTAGGTTTAGGGAAGTAAGTATATTTTATTTTACTCCCCAAATAATGGCCAAGAGTGAAATAAAGCAAACATAAGCACCAAAGTGAATTCAAAGTTTGACTGAATCTCAGTTTTCTTCAAGTGGAACAGTTCCTGTCAGCCCATAACTCTGACAAACACATAAGAGGAAAATTCTTTAGCAACACAGCTTGCTTTAGCAAGGCAAGTCCCAGCAATAGAGGCATTTGGCTATCTACAGGGAATCTGAGTTAAATATACACTAAGAATTGGAAAAAGAATGGCTTTGTAGTAATGTCTATGGGTACGATTCTGGGGATCTGTAGCCTTGGATGGGTAAAACACACAAAGAAACAAATAATATTTTCACTACCCTTTAAGTGAAATACAGAATTTCCTTCCATTATGAATGTAGGCAACAAACCACAGTATCATCAATGATACCAGTGACTTTATCACCAGAGAAGTCATACATTTTTTTATATCACATTACAGCTGTTGTAGATATCTCAAAATATTGTTTATTGTCACCATTACATCAAAATCACAGTAATTCTTAGATCTGCCACCAGATCTTCTTATTTAATGCATTACTAAAGCAGCACATGTATTAACATGTAACACTTTAAAACTATTTTAATAACTGCATTTCAGGTCAATTGGTTTCCTCTTAGTCTTATGTATTTTACTCTGTAACTTTAAAAAAATTATTCTAAGAGATCCATAGGCTTTATCAGATTGCCATAGGGATCCAGGCACAAAAAAGGTTAAGAACTTTTGTTCTATAGAGAAACTGAGATTACATTTTAAAGCTATAATTTAATAGAACAGGCAGATATGCCTATATCTTAAAGTCTCTCCATAGTACTAAATGTTTATTTCCACAATACTATTTCATGGATATAATTTATTAAGCATCATCTCTCAAAATACCTTGCCCACAACTATAAATAAAAATAAAATGCAACAGGGACGCCTGGGTGGCTCAGTGGTTTGAGTATCTGCCTTCAGCTCAGGGCGTGATCCGTGATCCTGGGAGTCCCAGGATCAAGTTCCACATCGGGCTCCCCTAAGGGAGCCTGCTTCTCCCTCTGCCTATGTGTTTGCCTCTCTGTGTGTCTCTCATGAATAAATAAATAAATAAAATCTTTTAAAAAAATTAATTGCAACAGAGTGAGAGCTGAGCAAATAACAGGAATTCTGAATATCATCACCCTCCCGTGTCACATGGATAGAACTGCCTTACATCAGGGTCTTTGGATTCTTTAGGAATGAAATTCCTTGGCCGGTGCCCGGGAGAGCCCCACCTTTCATCAAATTCTGCCCTAGACAAAGTGTTAGAATGACTTCTGATGTAGACAATTAGTCCTGGGTTATAAAACAAATAGTTGTTAAGCAGAGTTTTGTTTTTCAGTAAGGATTTTTTTTTCATGCATTAATATGATCCTGACCTTTTCTTGAATCTGCTTATTAGTCTGTTCATAACTCAAATTAATAGCTTCAGAACACTGTAACAGATGTTTTTAATATCCCATTTTCTACCGACATGGGAAATCCTGGATTTCTAAAACCTAGAGGGAGTTAATGCCATCCCAGACTAAAGGAAAGATTACCGGAAAAGTAATATAATATGTCGTTAGTCACTTATAACATAAATATTTTGAACAAGATCAAAGAAAACTACCTGATCCAAATTTAATCAAAGTTCAAAGGACTGTTTTTCCCCTAAATATAGAAATGGAAAAGATATTTCAGAGGAATTTTTAAATTATGCTTTTCATTTTATTTTCTCGACATGATCCTCACTGATTCAACTTTTTTCAACACCAGTGTAGTAACTTTTCACAAATAAAGGTTTTTTTTGTTGAAAAAATTTATACTGCCTATAACACAGAGACAAAAAAATCTAAAAGAGTCTATGATAATCATCTCTGGATGGCAGAAGATAAAGAAGGACTTTGTTTTATAATGCTTGTATTTTTTTAATACACACAAAAGATCCCTTCAAAGAAAAAAAGTGGCCTTTAAGAAAAATAAATCCTCAAATATACTCAAACAAGTGAGATCAGTTTGATTTTCAGGACATGAGGAGAGGAAGAGCTTCGTGGAAGGCTGAGTGGTTGGGCATGGCTCTAAAGAGGACTACAGGCTCCATCAGCACAAAGACCACCTTGATGTTTGCCAGTCTATACAGGTGTCCAGCTCATGGTCAGCCCATATAAATAGAGATTAATGAAAGAGACAAGTTGGCCTTGAGGGCAGGTTTCAGGAGAGAATAAGAAAACTACTACAGCTAGAACAAAGGAAAACAAGGTTTGGGAAATTCTGGGTTATAACCTATAACCTTTATATTGTAAATAATAAGGGTTTTCTTCCTCCCTAAATTAAGACTTTATTTTTTTAGAGCAATTTTATGTTCATAGCAGAACTGATAGGAAGGCATAGAGATTTCCCATAAACCCCCTACCCTAGATGTGCACAGCCTAACTCACTATCAATATCCCCCACCAGAGTGCTAGGTTTGTTAGAATGGATGGAACCTACACTGACACATCACAACCCCGTGAAACCCCAGAGTTTACATTAGAGTTTACTCTCAGTGTCGTACATTCTATGGGTTTGGACAAATGACCAGTATATTACATTACGATAGGATAAGTCAGTTTTCATATATATACCTATGCCTCTGTTCCCAGTTGCCAGCACAGAGCTCCTAAAACCCTTGTAATTTTTTAAGTGATAAGGGCATTAGGGAGCATCTTTTGTTCTAATGTTTGGCCTTTGACCCTAATTCTGACAGAACTCCTAAATCTCTTGGAACTTTTTAGGTGATAGGTATGCCTTTTGTTCTAATGTGGTGACTCTGGGTGGGTTCCTGAATAGCTCCTAGATAAGGGCTGGTTCCCAGAAAGATCAAGCCATGATTATAAACTTTGGAACTTTTAGTCTCCATTCTCCATCCTACAGGAAAGGGAGAGAGGGCTAAAGAAGAGTTAATAATGGATCATGACCACATGATGAAGCATCCATAAAAGTCTCCAAGTACAGGGTTTAGAGCTTCTAGTCACTGAGCACTTGGAGGTGCTGGGAGAGTGTGCCTGGAGACGGCATGGAAACTCCAAGATCCTTTCCACATAGCTTGCTCTATGCTTCTCTTCCATCTAGATTTTCACCTGTATCTTTCATCCTATCTTTTTGTGATAAATGAGCAAATGAAAATAAGTGGTTGATCAGAAATACAGGTGAGAGCTTGGGACTTGCGAATGGCATGTGAAGTTTGCAGAGGGACAGTCTTATGGGACTGAGCCCTTACTCTGTAGAATTGGACACTATTGCCAGGTAGATAATGTCAGAATTGAATCAACGTATAGGACACTTAGTTCGTGTCAAAGAGAACTGCCTGGTTTAGGACAAAACCACACATCTGGTGCCAGTATTGTGAGTGTGATGGTGGCATGTGAATAAAGGGGAGACACAGGAGGAGTGTGTTTTTCTTTTTGGTGTCCCTGAAAAGAGATTGTGATAATGTGCCAGGCTACCTGGAGGTGGTGGCAGTGATAAGAGGTAGCACGACCAGAAGGAAGATACTGCCACAATTTGGCATGAGTTTAGAAAGGCCTGGTCTAGAACATAACAAGGGAAATGGAAAGAGCAGGAAGCAGAGGCAGAGGAAAACTGATCGGCAGATACTACAACAGAGGAAAAAAGGAGAAAAGGGAAGCATTTCAGAGTCCTTCCCACAATTTTGTGCTTGGATAACTGGAAGAGTATTTTTAACTCTTAACAATTTATTGGCCCATTCAGCCATCAAACATTCAGGGGATTCTCAACCTTATGAAAAGGAACATTTAATTCCCTAAGCCTTTCAGCTCCTTAACAGTCCCTGTTATATACCAGAATCTAGGCCAGACCCAGGGTTAGGATAATAAAGACGGTCTCAACACTGAAGAGATGAAGATAAAAATAAGCAGAGATAAAGAATTAATGCTGTTCCTACAATGGCACCTGTTTCCTTCCTTCACTTCCTCACTGTGGCCTCGAGACTCTCATGCTCCTAACTCGAAATAGGTTGTGGGCCCCATGCAGATTTCAAGATCTGGCTAGATCCATTTGCCTTGAGTGCTAATATAAAGGTAAAATTTACAAGTTTTTCCACTTAAATTAAGGAAATCATTTACTTTATTTTACCTTTTAAAAAAAAAAATCTAATCTTAAGCATTCATTATACAACACAGCATTTTCCTTAATCCTATTTTGGGTTGAGCTTAAAAAAATACTCCCTGGAATTTAGTTGGAAGTGTTTTTACTGTGAAGAATGAAGACAAAGCCCAAGTAGAATATCCAGGTGAAATCCAAATTATGTCCAGGAAGAAAATATTGCAAGACAATAGGATGGTTGTCGACTAGTAGGGGCAGGTTGCTGTATCTGGGGATTTCCATTTACCTTTCCCTAAAAGGATTCCAAAAGAAACTAGCCTACCTTATCTGTACTTCATCACTACATTTTTCAATCTTTCCCTCTTAAGAAGCCAAGGTAGGCACAAATAAATCTACACTGAATCAGGCAGGGATCTTTCTCCTTGTCTGCCTGAAACTTATTAATAAATCAAAGTTGTCAAAAGTTGTCCCAAATAGTCTCATTGTTCCTCTCTGTTCCTATATATTCTGTGCACTTGAAATTACTCCAAATTCTAAAATGAAAAGTTAAAAAAGAAAGAAAATGAAAAAAAAAAAAAAAGTATTTACCTAAGGTGATTCACAGGATTAAAACACTGAGCTTGTTTATCCAAAGATGAGGACCCAGTTAACTAACACGTTTGAACAGATGCAAACTTAAAGACTTAAAATCCAACTTCTGAAAATTTAAGTGCATAGACAAGGAGCACTTTGATAGCAACCACAGAAATAGCTTTCAAAGTAGGGAGAAATCAGAACATCATGAAAACGAGTACTGGAAAGTCAGAATTTTAAATAAAATATAAAACAAACTGTAGTATCACAACCTCCATAGGTCCTTAGGATTATATGACCATATGTACACTTCAACCAATACCATTTGTGTAGTCTTGGGAAGGTCATTTCAACCTCTCTGAACAGGTCTTCCCTTTAGAAGAAGACATCACCTCTGAAATTCTCTACCTCAATGTTGTCCTTTAGGCTAAAGATGTTTTGGTTAACAGGATGTTTTAAACTAAGCTTAAAAACAGCCAATTTATTTCCTGGATGGCTTCCAAGGTAACCAACTGACCTAGATAAGTTGGAGTGCACTAAATTATTGGTAAAAGACTCACGCCTTGACCTCACGGAGTTTATAATCAAATTAAGGAACCACTATTCAAATTAGAAAAAATTAGCAAATTCACAAGGCACTGAATACAGCAGTGCCCCCTTATTCACAGTTTCACTTTCTATGGTTTCAGTTACACAAAGTCAACTGCTTTGAGAATAGAGGCAGATTTTCCTAACATGTGATAGAAGGTCGATGGCAGCCTAAGGATACTTAGTGCCTAATGTCACTCACCTCCCTTCATATCATCACACGCATAACTATAGTACAATAAGATATTTAGAGAGAGAAAGAGAGAGCACATTCACTTAACTTTTGTCACAGTTTATGGTTGTAATGATTTTATTTGATTATTATTGCTATTAATCTCTTACTGTGACTAATTTATAAATTAAACTTTATAATAGGTACGTAGCTAGAGGAAAAGCAAGAGTATGCATAGCGTGTGATACCATCCACGGTTTCAGGTATCTACTGGAGGTCTTGGGACATATCCCCACTGAGTAAGGAAGGAATACTGTACATATTTGCTAGGACACAGGACACTAATATTAAGGGTCAGGGAGGACTGTACTAATCAGAGATGGCCTCAAAAGCAAGGGGGGATTTAAGGTCAGGCTTAGAGGAAAGGAAGAATTTGAATCAATGGATGAAAAGGCATAGGATGAAGAATATGAGGTCTATGTTGTTTCTTTGCAAAGTTTATGTTCTTTCTTAAACTTTAGTCCTGATTTTGTGACCTTGAACAATCCATTCATCACTATTACTCTTCAGCAAATCCACGATTACTGAGGGTCTACCATATATAAATAAATAATGGAGACTTACCAACTTAAAGAAGGGATGGCAGGCTTTAAGATTAGAGAAAGAGGCAGCTCAAAACCAAAACAACCCCAAGCTTATATTATGCTGCTAGCATAAAACAAAATAAAATCTGTTCTCTTAAAAAAGAATTCTTAAAAATTGCTTTTGCTATTTCATTTCTTAGTTAAAACCAAATGCTGCATGAATCCTAAACTAAATGTATGTGTAGCTTTTTTTACTTTGATCTGTCATAGTGTGTGTGTGTGGGGGGGGAATTTTTACATTAAAACTTGAGAGTCCTGCTCCATTCTTCTCTCATTTGAAACCACAGTAGTTCTTCTGCCACTAAAAACAGTATTTCATTCCACAGCTGTAGAAAGAGCCTAAGCCATTTGATAGCTTCATTTATGATACAGCATTGAACTTATCTAGCAAAAACACAGCACATGCATCTGTACTTCCTTTTGTTCTGTGTATTCTAAATCTCTGCCAAAAGTAAAGGAAAGAAAGTACAAATGGACAGGATATCCTCAAATTATTTGGTTTGCCTTATGTCATTCCAGAAAAAATCTAGTGCCTGATTCACAGTTAGAAATTCAAAGTAAACACTTGAAACACCTAGGGTAGCCAGGTCCTGATGCTGAAGGGGGTATTCCTCAACAGCACTTTGTTTTTTAAAAGGCAACCCTGGAAGGCTTTGCCTAAAGGACTATCAGGAAATCCTGGTTTTCCAGGATTCGCCTACTCTATCCAACATAGTTCTTGGCTTACGAGAAAGGATTAAGGAAAGGAGAATGCACACCACTTTTTAAGAATACCAGTAGGAACCAAGTACCTTAAAATCTATCCACATAAAATTACTGCAGATGGAATTTACAATTGTGGTGGCCTTTTTTTTTTTTTTTTAATTTCATGAGAGACATAGAGAGGCAGAGACACAGGCAGAGGGAGAAGTAGGCTCTTTGCGGGGAGCTCAATGCAGAACTCGATCTCAGTATCCTGGGATCACAACCTGAGCTGAAGGTAGATGCTCAACCACTGAGCCACCCAGGTGCCCCTAGTTGTGGTGGCATTTTGATATTCTTATCCATTTTGACACAATTCTTAATGTACATGACATAGGTATATTAATTCGCTGTATATCCACTGTATTTCAGCAAATACTCCAGAGGACCTAGTAGCATGTATCAGATACTAGACTTGGTGTGAGACTATACCAGCTTTTCTGTGATGACAAACTACTTATCTTTATAGGCCTGTGATTACATCTATGTAAATAATATTCTGATATATGCACAGCTATCGTGAAGACTTGGGAGAGCCAATGAATATACAGCCCTGAGAGCAGTATGTGCCTTCACTCAAATCATAGGCTCCACCCTTCTTCTTTTTGTTTTTTTCACTATTATAGTATCCTGTAATGCTGTAATCTTGAAGTTTACAGTCTAGTAGAAGATACAGGCAATGAACATGATAACAACATAATAATAATGATGATGATAAGGGTATTACTACTATTAATAGCAGCTGATATTAATTTAGAACTTACTATGACCAAAGCCCTTATACCATCTGAGGTAAGTGAGGGCAAGAGTAGTTGCTATACAGATATGTAGGAGTGACTCCCTTAAACTCATTCTTGAGTGGTTGGGAAAGGACATTCTTGGGATTAATAATATTAATCAGGTAAAACAGTGCAGGGATGTGGGGTTGGGATGGTATGATGTACATGTATGAATGCCCAGAGCAGAGAATGCACGGGGGGATGATCAAAGAACAAGAGAAGTTCAGTTCTGGCGATATATTATGTGAGGTTATAATCAATAAATCTATAAATCAGGTAAAGGGGTTACTGGAGTGTTAGAAAGAAAGCTGTTCTTAGAAGAGGGAGAGTTTCATAAAAGCAGCATTGGTTGGTTGGCAAACCGCCAAAGCCCACCTGTCAGCAGCAGTCGGTACTGGGGGATCCTCTGAACTGGCTTTAGCAGGTAGTGCTTGAGGGCCAGATTAGCACAGCGTGGGCTCATCTGAAACGAAATGGTATCCAAAATAAACACAAGCCTTCACTTTAAGAAGCAAAAGATCCAGATTCAAGCGCCCAGGAAGCCAAACTTTAGAAAGCCAACAACTCTGGAAGGAGACTCATGGAGAAGCTCTCTTTATTTAAGGCACAGCTTCTACGTTGAGAGTGAAACCACAGCCAACTCACCACTTAGCCCACCCTCTCCCACAGGTAGGTCTCTAAAGTCATGGGCTCACTGGAAAAATTTGTTCACAACCCTCTCACAGACAAGGGTGGCTGCAGCCTGTGCTCTAGGTCAATTAGAGCCCACCATACCCAGCAGCTGCCACTTAGGAAAGTATCTGCCAATGTATTCGCAAGGTCAAACAAACCCTAGAGAACTGCATGGCCCTAAAGATAAGGTAGAAGAAATAAAGCTACTGGGAACTAGATTCAAATAATAAGCAGGGCCTAAGGTCAGTATACTCACGATAACTGGGGAGCACTGCAGAAATTAAAGATAACCCGAAAAGCAGTCTTGCTAAGCATACCTTTTCTTTTCTTTTCTTAAAAGATTTTTTTTATTCATTCCTGAGGGACACAGAGAGAGAGGCAGAGACACAGGCAGAGGGAGAAGCAAGCTCCCTGCAAGGGAGCCTGACGTGGGACTCGATCCCGGGACCCCAGGATCACGCCCAGGGCTGAAGGCAGGTGCCAAACCGCTGAGCCACCAGGGATCCCCAAGCATACCTTTTCTAATAAGCCTGATGGACGTCTTTCTCAGATGAATGGCTATAAAAGACAACTTCCAAATCAGTGTATATATAAATGTTTGACTCCAGAGCCACTCTGACTTGACCAAAAAAGGCATTTGATTCTGCCTTTAAAGCTCTTTTCCTTAGTATGTACAACAGACACTTCTAACCAATCCTGGGCCTTGCAGCCATTCTCCAAAACAGGGAATTTACTGTGAGATGGCATCAAATGGCTGAGTGAAAATATCCCTGCATCCTAAGATGTCCTGCACTTCTTCCACAGCTCAGGTGGGTGGGGAAGGGTTTCTTTAGATTTGCTCCGATCATTTCATCTCTTTCTAAATATGCACCTCTAGGGTCTGGTACACAGAATAATTTTTAAAATTATAATGATACTGCATTTAAGAAAGCATCTACCATGCAAGCATCATTAACCAAGACAGCTAATTTTCCTGTCTTATTTCTTTTTTTTTGCTGCCAAGGCAACAAAACAATTCACTGGACACTGATGAAAACCTGGGTCAATTATCAGTTGCCATAGCTATATAAATCACATTTCCTTTCTTAACATCAGGAAGACATCAGAGGAGAGGAAAAGAAAAAAAAAGGAAAAAAGACAACAAATTATTTCAAGTTTAATTATGTGTTTCATTTACAAATAAGAAATCAGAAATATTACTTGCACAACTTTTCTAAATTTGCATGACTAGAACTCACTGATGTTTTTTAGTTTCAAAAAAGAGAAATATATATTAAAACACATAATAATTCACATTTTATCCAAGATTGGGGGAAGGCCTTAAATAAAATTTTAGTTAAAACTAATTTTCAAGAGATGTATTATATCATTTATCTCTAATCAAATCCGGCTGTACTCTCATAGCTTGAGTCAAAACACAGTGCTTTGGTTATAAACATGTCATTTTTCTTAACTTTGACACTGAACCTGTGTTATTTATCTAAAGAGAAACAAATTATATTTCCCATCCTTCACTGCAGATCAGTTGTTAGAACAATAAAAGGAAAAAATGAGTTAAAAATAAGAAATGTTCCTAGAGTAGTCAAATTCAGAGACAGAAGGTAGAATGATGGTCACCATGCTAGGAAGGGGAGACTAGGGAATTGTTTTAGGCATAGTTTCAGTGTTGCAATGTAAGATAAAAAGAGTACTAGAGATTGGTTGCAAACAATGTGAATGTACTTAATGCTATGAACTATACACTTAAAAATGGCTAAGATGATTAAGTTTTATTTTATGTGTACTTCCCAACAACAACAACAACAACAACAACAAAGGAGACCCATCAAAATATTCTAGCATGCAATAAGAGATTTTCTAAATTAAATCTTGTACAGTGGGCAGCCCGGGTGGCTCATCGGTTTAGCGCCACCTTCAGTTTCGGGACTGATCCTGCAGACCCGGGATGGAGTCCCATATCAGGTTCCCTGCCCGGAGCCTGCTTCTTCCTCTGCCTGTGTCTCTGCCTCTCTCTCTCTGTCTGTGTCTCTCATGAATAAATAAATAAAATCTTTAAAAAATAAAAAATAAATCTTGTACACACGTTCTCACCTTTTAATTTGTTCAATCCCCTCTTTGACTTTGAAGGGTTTGTATTTTAATACCTTTTGTTTTCAATGACTGCAAATTATTAGAGCTTTAAAAACAACAAAAAATGTAAAAGGGGTTCAATATTATATGGTAGCAAAATACCTCAAAATCTCTAACGACAGCAGCAAAAGCTGGGTTCTTCTTGCACTGCTCATCCAGCAAAGCTATATTTTTATCAAATTCTTTGATGTATGTGGAATACATTTTTAGATATGGTCCCTTCTTTACAAAGATATCAGCAATTCTATGTTGTTCAGTCCTAAGATAGAGAAGAGATAGACAAAAACATAAAGAGTCATTAATGTATCTAAAACATCCAACGAAGACCAGAGTCCCAAGTCTAAGCCATTAGCTCTTCCTCTTTTCTCTTCTTGTATGACATCTCCTATCCCCAAATGCCTACTTTCCACTATTCCCATGGTCACCATCACATCTTGCCTAGATTTTCCCAGCCCTCTGACTTTCCCTGCTTCTACTGTCTCATCCTTCTGCACAGCCTTGGAGTCTAAAAACATGCATTACATCAATGTGACTTTCGATGGCTTCCCATGAGCAGGAAAACCAACAACCCCTTACCTTGGCTTACAAAGCCCCATTGGTCCTGCTGCTACCTACTTTTCTGACCTGTGTCACGCTTCTCTCCTTTCTCAGTACTCTCCAACCACACTAGCCTTCTTTATATTACTTTGACATAGAGTCATTCCCACTTTGCAAACTTTTACTAACAGCTCTGCATGCCTGGAAATATGGAACCCTGGCCAGCTTCTCCTTTACGTTCAGATGTCACTTTAAAGTGCTTCGCCTCTTCAAAGGGCCTTCCTTAGCCACCCAATCTTCACTTGCCTGTGCATCATCTTATTTTACATCTTTCCAGATCAGAAATTGCTTTCATCTAATGCTTCTTGTCTATTTTTCTGGTTCTCCCCTCACTAAAATGAGAGCAAGAGCCTTATCTGTTTTGTGCAATGTGATATTCCTGCCATGCTTAGAGCCCTCACGAGTATACCATAGAAAACTCAAAACCTTGCTGAATGCAGAAGTATCTCAAAAGTTACTAAAAGCCAATGTAAAAATTAGTGTTATTTTAGAAAGCATACAAACCAAAAAGTATGCCTTAACCTGAAGGCCCCTGAGAGAAAAAGATTTTATTTAATAAGTATCTTATCCAAGGATTAGAAGAGTTTTATGTCAGTAATAAGTGCAGCTTTTCCCATAATTATCGTTTTAGCTGTCCCTTTAATCAATTTAGTCTGTTTCTTATGAATGCTTAATACTTTAACGCAGAACATCTATCAGTCTAAACTCGAGAAAACTTTTAGCACAAGCAAAAAATATATTTAAGCCACTTTTACCATCTACTTGCATAAATATGTATATCTTTTAAAGGCAATTAAAAAAACAAAGCTAATTGAGTAATTTTAAAGATAATTATAAGAAGAATGACAGACTGTGTATGAGAAAACTGTGTTTTGTTTTGTTTTTTAAGATTTTATTTATTTACTCAAGAGAGGCACAGAGAGAGCAGAGAGAGAGAGGCAGAGACATAGGCAAAGGGAGGAGAAGCAGGCTCCATACAAGGAGTCTTATGTGGGATTCAATCCCAGGACTCCGAAATCACACCCTGAGCCAAAGGCATACACTCAACCACTGAGCCACACAGGCATCCCAGGAAAACTCTTTTGTAATCACATTTTATTTCTAGTATGACTTTTAAAAATACCTCTTAGTCATCCTCAGTCCTTAACTCTGTGTTATTTTACACTTAGGCTGCATCTAAGAATTAATCACTTATCTAACACATTTTCCCAGCATGCAGAGAGGCATGATATTTCCAAATCAGGCAAGAGGTATTTTTCTGGAAAAGAAAACTTACAAGGAAATTTTGATCATGAAAGTATGTGATGCTATTTTGTAATTCTAACCATTTGGGGTTCCCCAGGGACAATAAATCTGATCCCCCTAGAACGAATTTCCTACATGTTTCCAAAAATGTTACTGAAGTTTCTGCTTACTTTCTACAACCCACTGAAGTAGTTAACCTTTTTGGTATTCTTTTCCAGTTTGGAAATCTATAGCCTACAATGGTATCATACACATGTAAATTTTCTAAACCAAACAAACCCATTATATCTCAGAGAATGGCCTGTTTTCTAAAATATAAAGAAAGATTCATGAAACTTCCGAAAAGATAATAAAGCATTTAAAGACATTTTGATGTGAATATGTCAAGTAAACTCCTTCAATCTCAAAAAGTTAAATTGGCTGAATATGAACCCTTTTGCTTTTGGGCAATATTACCAAAGAATTTAAACAAGTCTAAAATTGAGCTCAGTGCATCAAGGTTGTGAATTTCGGCCATCTAAAATGACCAATCTTGGGGCACCTGGGTGGCTCAGAAAGTGTCTGCCTTTGGCTCAGGTCATGATCTTGAGGTCTTGGGATGGCCTGTTGGGCTCCCTGATCTGCAGGGAGTCTGCTTCTCCCTTTGCACACCTTTCCCCCATCCTGCTCATATGCGAGCTCTCTCTCTTTTTCTCTCTCACACACACTTGCCCTCTCTCAAATAAATAAAAGCTTTAAGAAAATAAAATAAAAATAAAATGACCAATCTACAGGTAACTGCCAAGAAGATTCAATCCATTGAAACAACTCAATTAAGGAACACCACCTCTCTGTCACAAGCAGGGCCCCTATGGCTTCATCTGAAATTGGACTTTGGGAAAGCCGCTCAGTCCATTTTTACCAGTTTGACATTCTTTCCTCCAGTTCCTTCAGGAGATCCCGGTTAAGCTCATACAGCTGAGGCAAGTAGTACAGAATCTGATTTAGGATCCGGTCCTCAATAACTGGTTTCCCAAGTTGCCTGGAAGCATGAGCCACTGCGTCTCGGAAATCCTATTACAGTTCAGAGAAGGAAAAATAACATACATAGACATATATTTTGATATAAAGCTTTCCCCCCTAGTGATTCTCTCCTCTAAAACAATATAAATCACAAACTGTACTTTCTATGTAGAATTACAAATTCAAAGTGCCCACTTCCTTCTATCCTACTTAGTTGGACAGAAAAAAATCCAACACAACCAAGTACCTATGGTAGAAATTTGGTTTTAAAACAGTCTGTATGACATTTCTCTTAAATCTTTTGGTTTGATCTCCAAACTTAGTAATTATATTAAAGGGTATCTGGAAATTATACTGCAACTCTAAGTAGCCTTTAAACTTATTCCAATAATGCTATACGAACAAAAATCATTTATTTTAGAAGTCCCTAAGAGATCTCAATTTTTTTCTGGAAAGTCCCTTTGCTCACTTTCAGTAATGATTTCCCAACAACAAGAGCATTCTAGGTAAGGCATGTGGAGGAGACTGGCACATTCTTGATGATCAGAGAATACTGGATCCAGTATTATTGTGCTTCCTTGGGCTAGCCTCATTTTCCTCATCTGTTAAGTGGATTATGAGACGTTCATATTCCACATCATCAGATAACACACTTAAAGCGTTTGACAATGTGTCTGGCACACAGAATCCATCAAATATTTTCACTGGGGACCTTAAAACTCCCTCTCCAAGTGACCTCTCAATAAATTCACTGGGATTTATACTTTACACAAAATAAAAATTTTTTTCCATCAACTTTTCCCTAGAAAATGATTTATATACCATGTTTTACGACAAGTCCACACCATCCCACCCTGTCACCCCAGAGGATTTGGAAAGGATGGTGGTGTCTGAGATCCTGTTTGTCTGGTTTCACCCTATCTTGAGGCCACCCTCAGGGAATAAGTAAAACAATAGTGGAATCTGTTCCACAGTCCTAAGGACTCAAAAATAGAGACTGTTCCTTCTTAGAAACAGCAGGTTTAATTAAAACCTTAAAGCAAAGTTGGGTCAAAAAGACTATTTACTAGGCTTCATTTTCCTCAATCTTTATTTCTAACTACTTTCCCTTCAGGGATTCACTGGGCAAATCAAATAGACCAAACAAAACAAAACAAAACAAAACAAAGCAAAACAAAAAACTGGTTTCTCCTCTGACCCCTTCAACCACTTGCCTCCAATATACAGACATTAACCATACACATTCCTTATGCTTCTTGTGAAAGATAAAAACTTATGTGAAATTTAAAAGTACATGTGAAAGGATTCCTTTCCTAAAGGACAGTTATTTTAGACAATTCAAATCCTCTTGTGCTGAACATAAACTCTAATAAACTCTTCACCTTAGGCCTCAATACCTGGGACTAATTTTATTGGTATAATAGTCACATGGGCCCAAAGGAACCAAGCAAGTACTTAGACCAGTAACTAAAGAATTACTTTTACAGCTAATTACTGTTATATAAAATAGGAATTTATAACTTGCATAAACTCCAATCCAGAAAACCACACAAAACATCTCCAGAAACCAAATGGATATTGGCCAAATTCCACCTCCTAGCAGCTTGTTTCTATCAGCATTCACATTTACTAGAGAAAATAGAGCTACTCAATGCTTTTGAAAGTCATTAGATTTTTCCAACAGGCACAAGAACTGCAGAATATATTTACATGTCACAAATAATTTCCCCAACCCCAACAGTATTGAAAGCACAGTAAACATCCTCGATAGTGCTTTTTCTTTTTCTTTCTCCTTTTTTTTTTATTTACCGATTTAATGATTAATATAACTTAAATGCAAGAATTCCTTGTTCAGCAAAGCAATTATAACTGCCCTTTATTCTGGTAGAATAAATGATGAATATATTTGTCCCTTGGCAGCAAGTTGACTTTTATTTTCCAATTGGAAGATATTTCCTCAGTCACAGCAGTGACAGTAGCCATTAGCAGCTAAGTAGCTTAAGGACCCTATTTGACATAGCTTTTGCCAGACTCTTGCATTCCGTATGTCTGACACCGTTGCCAAAAGGAAAACTTGTTTATTTAAGAAACATTCAACAGAGTCCAGCCAAATTCACACTGGGCTGACCAGTGAGATGGTTGCCTCTAACTAGAGGCATCTGTCACATACCAGGCAAAGTGTCACTTTTTCCAGTACTACTGGATGATTGCAGGTAGCTCTGGATGAACTAGTGGCCTGTACTGTCCTTGTTAAAACTATGAGTAGCACAATAAAATATAATAGAAATTTAATAATTAAGAGAACAAAAGAACAATTACTAGAGATGATAGGAATTTAGAGTTTCTATCTAACTATTACAAATTATTCCTAGGACCCAGAAAGTTACATTTAAAAAAAAAAAAGATTTCATTTATTTATTTAGATAAAGAGAGCGTGCATGTGTGGGAGGTGGGGTAGGAACAGAGGGCAGGGACAGGAAAGGAAAAGAATCTCTAGCAGACTCTGTGCTGAGCCTTGAGCCTAAAGTGGGCTTGATCTCACAACCCCAGATCATGACCTGAGCTGAAACCAAGAGTTGGACACTTTACTGACTGAGCCATCCAGGCGCTCAGGAAGTTATCTATTCTAAGCAGGCACTACCAGAGCCATCAACTAGTCTTCATTGTACCTTTTTGAAAACAGAAATGGGTACCTTTATACTAGGCCAATGCAACCCACACCAAGAACCCCACTTGCTACTCTTGGCCTTCACAATTACACATGGCTCTGGCCAAAAGCTCATCCCCTGAAAGCAATGTGCTATGGCCCCAGTGCCAGATGTAACTAATGCACACAAGAACTACATGCAGAATCTTTAGCTTTTCAGCTCTTCATGAACCTCAACCATTTCTAGAACTGGTGCCACTAGAAGGAGGAAAACATTCTTTTTTTTTTTTTTTAAATAAAAAGGATGATTATAACATATGTCTGGTTATTTTTCTAAATGCTAACAGCCAGGATAATTTGGGAAAGTGTGATGACACTTAAGAGCCAGAGGCAAAACTATTCTGGGGCAGAAGAATTTAAATTCTCCAACACCTTCTTGACTAAATCAGTAAGGACTTAAGACCACACGACTGTCACTTCAAAAATTAGATCCAGAGTATACTTTTCCACACTGGAAAGGCTGGGTAATTAGAATGGAAGGGGTGTGGGAACTAGAGTGTGAAAATGTTAGGCAAGCAATAGAGTTTACTTATATCAACCACCTATAGTGCAGTCTATGCTTCCAACATAAAACCCACCAAAGATTCTTATGTAAAACTGAACCACCTACACTCAAGTTTCTGATCACAGCAACCAAATGCGTGGTTCAGCTCGGCACTTTTAGCAATAGAAATAGGCTCCTGAATTATAAAGCATATCATAATATTATTCTTAATAATTCCCAGAAAACCTACAAATGAGAACCAGATCAACTTTTCAAACATATTCAGTTCCTCAGATATTAACATACTAGCCTTACAAGCTCTGATCACTTGGGCAAGACCTAAGCAAAAATCAATGCAAATAAAGTCAAGTATGAACATCTAAAACAGTGAAGCACAAAACAGATGGTCTTACTTGTCGGGTCAGGCTTTACAGCTCTGATGCCAAAGAGAAGTAAGTGACTTAATTAAGCTGTGCGGACTAGGCTTCCTGACCTCAGGCCATTACTTAACCAGTATGATGACACAGTGGATTATAAAGACTAAATGGACATATGGGTGCACGGGGAACTCTGCAGGGCTCCTTGCCTTCATAAACGGCATTAAGAAACACTTCATGTTACACAAAAGCAAAGCAGCTGCAAAGGTCAAAGAGCTTTGATAAATATGCAGAAAGGGGTGTAAAACTATGAAGTAAATGTAGAGGGGAGAGAATGTCCCAACACTAACATTTTGATTTTGTTTTTAAATTAAAATATCTGATCAATGAAATGATGCCTCCCTCTATATATATTCAGACCTGGTGACATTGTGCATAATCATCAATGCATGCAAACTGTATAAAACATGACTAAAACCAATCTTTTATCTTCAGTCTCTAACTCCCTTAACAACATTAACAAGCAATCTACATAGTATTTCCTAAGTGACCAATATTTAGCTTCATTTTCCTCTTTAGAAGATGTAAAACTAGGGATCCCTGGGTGGCGCAGCGGTTTGGCGCCTGCCTTTGGCCCAGGGCGCAATCCTGGAGACCCGGGATCGAATCCCACGTCGGGCTCCCGGTGCATGGAGCCTGCTTCTCCCTCTGCCTGTGTCTCTGCCTCTCTCTCTATCTCTCTGTGACTATCATAAATAAATAAAAATTAAAAAAAAATTAGAAGATGTAAAACTAGAATTTCTCTGTTTTTTTTTTTTTTTTGGCCAACTGAACAAACTAATATACCCAAAGATATACTACTATCCCCCATATAGCATACCAGAGATTTCCAGTAATAATTTATTTTCCAGTAATAAATTTTAATCAATTTCTGAACAATCATTAAGTGCAACATCTCAGATAGACTAGAGTTAAGTCTGGCTTTGCCATTTAGTTAGTAGTGGGTAACTTCTGGCAATTAGTGTTCTTCATTGAAGATACAGAAATAACACGTATTTGATAGGGTTGTTATGAGGATTAAAATAGGCAATTTCTATAACATGTTTAGCATGTTTCATGGCACACAGTGGAAGGCCATCTATTTAAGTAAAGAAGATTTGGTTAATTTAAGTGATCACACGAATATCATTAAAGATCCACAAGTCCCTTAAAATTTGGAAAGAGAACTCTGAAGTAGAGGCATATTACAAGAAGGAAATACCAAACCAAAGTAGGGAAAACAAACACCTCAGCAGTGAGAGAAGGGAGCTCTTAACAATGAACTTCATTCAGTGAAGGACAGTCACATGAAGGAAGCTGCTCAAAAAGTAAAGGTTTGGCAGCCTTGTGAAGATACACTAAAAGAACATTCTTTACAACTAAAGAAATAAATCATAATGAATGGTTAACAAGACTCAAAAGACAGGGTGCATTTAGCAGAAAAGGATGAAGTTATTTTAAGATGGGAAAAACTGAAGAGTTCTAGGAGAAAGTCTTCTATGCTTTTCATAGTGCATTAAAAAATAATAAAAGATATGTCTAGTTACCAACAGACACATAGATGTCTCAGTAACATTGCTTCTAACTCTATGGATTTCACTGAGAGTCTTTCAAATTTTTAAGGTAAGTGTGTCTCAACCTAAAGAAACGATGGAGCAAACATGCTTCATTACTAGAATTTTTAAGGTAAGTGTGTCTCAACCTAAAGAAACGATGGAGCAAACATGCTTCATTACTAGGATCACTTTACTGCTTAATCAGTCCATTTTTGTCAAAAAAGACCTCAGTCTCTGATCATTCTCTTGCAAAAAAATTAAGTCATGCTATTTGGACATTCGTAAAATAAGTTTATAAAGCTTTGTGTTAAACTAGTCTCCCATCAAAGAGAAAATAAGACAACAAAAACAACAACAAAAGTATGTCACTTGTACTTAATTAATTATATTAAGGTATCTAAGGCGTTTTACCTTTAAAATATGCATTTATATGTAATACAATAGCAAGCTCTGGATTGGACAACCCTGCTACATTAGGGAAAAACAAATATAAATAACTAAAATTTTACCAAGTATTATTTTATTCATTAGTTGTCTATCATTCATTCAACACATATGAATTTACTGGGATAAGAATCAATGAAATGTAAAAATCCCTGTCTTCATGGAACTTAACTCCTAGCAGAGGAAGAACCTTAGTAGTGTCTATTTCAGAAACAAGCTATTTTGACTGATTTGATTAAAAGCTTATTTGAAAACATCATAATTAAGTAGTATGCATTTTAATTTATATAAATAAGGTCTGAATAAAAAAGCAGTTTATCTTGAAGGCCCTCTACTTAACCTGCAGCTAAAACTACTTAAGTGCTTAACATTTATTTTGCATGATCTCATTTAATTATCACACCCACTTTATTATTTTTTTTAAAGATTTTATTTTTTTAAGGTAACCTCTACACCCAATGGGGGTACTTGAACTCACAACCTGAGATCATAAGTCATACTCTACTGACTGAGCCAGCCAGGTGCCCCATCATCACATTAACTTAATGCAATTATTTTTATTATTCCCATTTTCCAGAAGAAACCAAGGAAGGCTTGACTAATTTGTCCAAGAGTACATAGTGGTAGAGGCAGAATTCTTAACCACTGATCAATTAGTCACACTCATTCATTCAACAAATGTTTACTGAAAGCCTTCTAAAGAACATGAATGACGGTAGGTGCTGAAGATATGATCCCTGCCCTCACCTAGCTTACATTTTAGTAGAGTAGACCATAATAAACTAGTAAACCAATATGCAATTATATTAAATGCCAAGAAGAATACAAAAGGGAAAGTGAAAGAGAAAAGGATAGTCAAGGAAGGCCTCTCTGAGGAGGTGGCATTAAGCCCAAATTGGAAGGATAAAGAAAAAACTAGCTAGGAATGAAATGAAGAACAAAGATTCTAGGAAACTAAATTAGCAAAAGCTGTGAGCCAGAATAATATTAGCAACCAAACTCAGAGCCAGAAGGAGGCCTGTATGGCCAGTACATGGTCAGTGAATAAGAGAAAACCTCTCTTTCCCCTGCATCTCATCTTAGTGAGAGACCAAATTACATAGCACTTTCTAGCCAGGGAGAACCATAATTTAATGACTCAACAAGAGAAAAGGGACTGTGATAATAATCATGCCAAGACAATAACCAAGACTATCAAAAGCAGACTGGGACATACAGTCATTCTATTTACTAGCCTTGGTGAGTAATGTGGACTTTATTTATTAATTTTAAAGATTTTATTTATTTATTCATGAGAGACACAGAGATGTAGGAAGAGGGAGAAGCAGGCTCCCGACAGGGAGCCTGATGCGAGACTCAATCCCAGGACCTTGGGATCATGCCCTGAGTTGAAGGCAGACACTCAACCACTGAACTACCCAGGCATAACTATCTGTCTATTTAGATTTTTATTTATTTGACAGAGAGAGAATACAAGCAGGGGGAGCAGGAGAGGGAGAAGAAGACTCCCTGCTAAGCAGGCCCGACTCAGCACACAGCCTGATCCCAGGACCCTGGGATCATGACCTGAGCCATGGGAAAGATGCTTAATCAAGTGAGCCCTCCAAGTGCCCCATGTGGACTTTATTCTTAATGGAATGAAAGTCATTTAAAGGGTTTTAAGCAGGGGAGTGACATGCTCTAATACATATTTTAAGAAAATCACTCTTAAAATTTATTTTTAAAAAATCGTATAAGAAACAGATTGGAAGAAGGGTGAGAATGGAAACAGGAGGCTGGAATGGTTGTCTATATAAGAGATACGTTGAACTAGGTTGGTGGCAGTAAAGTGGAAACAGAATCAGGAGGTTTGCTGATAGGTTGGCTGGAGAAGTGAGTGAGAGGGAGAAATAAAGAACAAATCCTAGTTTTCTGACTTTGGCAGCCACAGGGATGGCACTACCATTTGAAAAAACAAACACTAGTATTGGATATTGACTTAGAGGCATTGTGTATCCCTGAACCTTTTTTTAAAAATCTAGTTCAGGGGTGCCTGGCTGGCTCAGTCAGTGGAACATGTGACTCTTGATCTTAGGGTTGAAACTTCGAGCCCCAAGTTGGGAATAGAAATTACTTAAAAATAAGATCTTATTAAAAAAAAAAAAAAAAAAAAAGAAAGAAAAGAAAAAAAACAACCTAGTTCCAAGTCCAGAAGCTCATGGCAAATACTGCAGAGCATGTTATCACAAAAAACCTTAATTGTAAAGTCTTGGACACTGCTGCTATAGGCCCAATTTTCCCTCACAAACATCAGGCAGATGAATCAAAGGCCTCAACTGCATATATTGGCTCATAGAATCTTGAGTAGATTTTAAACTGCATGCCTCCATCCATGCCTATTTTCTTCCAATGTCATAACAGCTTAAATGATGAAATTCTTTAGTTTAGGTTTTTAGTTTTTCTTCTATGAGCTATGTCACCTAGTTCAGCAAATTCTAAACAAAGAAATGTCTATGAGCTACAGTGATATATTAAAGTAATATATAATGTGTTAGTGAACTATAGTGACATATTTAAATTTTTAAAATATTGGATAGTGCAAATACTGAGCATTTCTATCATCACAGAAAGATCTATTAATGCTATTCTAGAATCTCTAATATAGTAAACTATTCACAGGAAATCATGTATAACAGAAACAATAGTTTCTCCCAAGCCACTTGGATACCTAGTTGATATCCAAAAAAATATCCACTGGATTATCTAAAGCCTGTTATTGAGATATTTTAGAGTAGTCATATTCTAGGATATAATACAGACATTAGCTCATTTATATGAAGTCAGATAGCAGTAGTGCTCAGGATTACTACCATCCATGGGCACTACCTTTGTGAACTACTTTTAATAGAAGAGTAAATATGAACTTTAACAGTGTGGTGGGGGTGGTGAAATGAAATAAGAGATTCTTTTGACTTCATCCATATTATGCTGGTAACAAGTCTCTTCTAGTAATGGCTCTCCCCTGGCTAATGTTCTGTTGTTAAAGTTCCTGTTAGAGCTGGGCTCTGCTGAGTTAACATTTGCACATACCAGACAGGATGCTAACATGAGGTTGGCAGATGATCTACTCTCACTCCTAGATTAAAGTCTTAAGAGGTTTTGAAAATGTACCAGTCAAGATGGGTTTTGAATGATTCACAGTTCAACACCATCTAGGAAGAGGCCAAGGCCATCCAAGAGAGCTATCAGATCTGAAATGACATGGGAAGTACTTGGGTCTGACTCTCCCAAGTGTTTATGATTTCTTCTAAAAATACAGAGGTAAGAATAAGATACATGGTTTTAAGTAATCAATAAATAAACTAATGAAGCTTTTTTTTTTTTTTTTATGTCTCTGCCTCTCTCTCTCTCTCTGTGACTATCGTAAAATAAAAATGAATAAATAAACAAATAAATAAAATAAAATAAAAATTAAAAAAAAAGAAAAGAAAGGAAAGGAAGCGAAATTGTGTTCATGGATAGGAAGAGTCAGTACATCCATTCCTTCCGACCGGATCTGTAGAGGCAGTAGGGCCGGTTGCATTAGAGTTCCCAAAAGCCCGGGAACGCTCAGCGGAAACACACAGAAGGCAGAGAGACAAGGCAGAGAGACGAGACCTCTAGCGTCAGAGCGCCCCAAGGAAGCCGAAAAAGAGACCGCCCGGCACAAACGCAGGCTCCAGCTTGGCTTGAGACACAGGCCCCACAGCAAGAAAGAAGCAGGCTGCAAACCCAGCGATAGCCGCATTCCCCGCAAGGCAAAAACTTCTCTTCGACAAGGTTATTTCCCCCGAGGGGGTGCACCGTTCCTGGAGGTACTGCAATACCAGGTCGATGCGCGGAGTGGACGGAGCAAGCTCCTATTCCATCTCCCTGCTCCAAAAATCCATTTAATATATTGTCCTCGGATAGAGGACGTATCAGATATTAAACTGATAAGAACATGGATACATGTATCCATGGATACATGGATAAGAACATAAGATACATGGTTTTAAGTAATCAATAAATAAACTAATGAAGCTTTTTTTTTTTTTTAAAGAGAGGGAACATGCATGAGTACGCAGGTGAACAGGGAGTGGGGGAAGCTGGGGGAGTAGAGGGAGAGAGAGAATCTTAGGCAGGATCTATGCCTAGCACAGGGCCTGAGTCTCCATCTCACAACCCTGAGATTATGATCTGAGCCGAAATCAAGAGTCAGATGCTTAACCCACTGAGCTACTCAGGTGCCCCATTAAAGTAATGAAGCTCTGAATGGCTTCTCTACGTATCAGAATCAGAACTTCTCCATTAAAATTTTAGTACAGGGGAAAAAGGGGATAGAATTATCAAAAGGCTAGTGTTTGATAACAGTGAATTCTTCCCATTAATTGATGTTCTACAAGGGAAGATGAAGAGGGTAATGAAAGGCAATTTGAGTACCTACTGTATACTGTGCACAATACTAGGCTGTTTCACATACTTTATTCCACTAATTCCTCACATCCAGAGAGATCAGTATTTGTATCCCCATCTTACAGATGAGGAAAGCTAGACCAAAGGGTTAGACTAATTTCACATAGCTACTGAGAAACAGAATTGGGTCCCTGCATGGCTCAGTTAAGCCTCTGATTCTTGGTTTTGGCTCAGGTCATGATCTCATGGGTCAGGAGACTGAGCCCTGCATCTGGCTTCCCCACTCAATGGGGAGTTTACTTGGGGATTCTTTCCCTCTGCCTCTCCCCCCATGCATGCTTGTGCTCGCTCTCTCTCTAAAAAATAAATATATAAATCTTAAAACAACAACAACATCAGAATCTACTCAGGCAGAAAAGGCACTGATAAAATGTCCACAATAGCCAAACTGTGGAAGGAGCCTCCGTGTCCATCGAAAGATGAATGGATAAAGAAGATGTGGTTTATGTATACAATGGAATATTACTCAGCCATTAGAAACGACAAATACCCACCATTTGCTTCAACGTGGATGGAACTGGAGGGTATTATGCTAAGTGAAGTAAGTCAATCGGAGAAGGACAGTGTATGTTCTCATTCATTTGGGGAATATAAATAATAGTGAAAGGGAATATAAAGGAAGGGAAAAGAAATGTGTGGGAAATATCAGGAAGGGAGACAGAACATAAAGACTCCTAACTCTGGGAAACGAACTAGGGGTGGTGGAAGGGGAGAAGGGCGGGGGGTGGGGGGGAATGGGTGACGGGCACTGAGGTGGACACTTGACGGGATGAGCACTGGGTGTTTTTCTGTATGTTGGTAAATTGAACGCCAATAAAAATTAATTTATAAATAAAAAAGAAAAAAAAAGAAAAGGCACTGATATTTTTGCCAACATTCTCAAAGTGTGGTCCTTAAATTGTTATTGGTCCACAAAGATATTAATTAGAAGGGTGAATAAAGGATTGGAAACGTTTATGTCAATTTGACATGGTCATGACATTTCTATTGTATTTTACAAACATTCTGGTCCAACATGGATTTTGGAAATTTTAAAATCCAGTCTCTCATCATATTATAAGAAGCACTACACTCACCTATTGGCACTATGAGGGCTAGGACTCTGTTGTTCATCTTGTTCATCTTGGAATGAATATTCAACATGTGTACCATGCAAGATTTGCTGAAATACTGCACTGAAGTTCTAACCAAGCTTTTCTGACTCCATAGCATTATTTGCCTCCATGAGCTTATCAATCAAATGCTTAAAATATCCTTAAAGAGGTCCAATTTCTATTTAAACATGTCTACGAGAAAATGTACAATTTGTCCTACATATATGTTGAGCTTTAAAGAAAAAGGAAGTTTTGCTTTTTCCTTTTCCAATACAATTGTTTAAAACAATAGAGAGGTCCGTTAAAAAATGGAATTTATTCAGTTCAAAATGGAGTTTATTTTGAAAAGTTATTTATTCATCATGCTGTTATGTATTTGAAATGACAATATACTTCAAACTCAACAAATAAGTTTGGGTGACCAAATATTATGCTATAATTTTTAAAAATGAATTATAAAGAGAACTAAGCAACATGGTCAAGAGTTATGTAAGAAACTATTCACAGGATAGTAATTTCTCAGAACAATAATGTTAAGAATTGTTTTAGAAAAGTTTCCAAAACTAGAGGTTTTTCACACAGGAATTAGAGCTCCTGGTTTCTCTTGTACTAAGTACAGAACACAGGGAATCATTTAGTGAATATGAACCACCCTTAAGTGTACCCCACTTTTTATATTCACATGTATCTTTCAAAAGGAAAACTGAAAATAATGATACTCTTAGACATATTAATGGGTGTGAACCTACCAAGTCTCAGTAATTAAGTTTAAGATGTTAGTAATTATACCATCTAAGTAAATTTCCACTTCAATTTCTTTCTTCATTGTTTCCTCTAACTTACCCTTCTTTTGTTAAGTCTTAATAACTTGCCAAAATATAACTGGAATAAAGTGCTTTAACTTCCAATTCATAATGAAACTTGTAAAAACTTGCAGGTATAAAAAAGTGCATGAGAAAAATGAATATGCTGTCAGACATATCATAATTGTTTCCCAACAGGTTCATTCAAGTTGACAATTATAAAAATTGGATAGAGAACTTTAAAAAGTTAGTCATAAAAATGTCTATTTTAAGTGTCTATTTCTGGGAGCTGATTCAGATAGAAGGAGAATAATTTTGAATACCAATCATGACATTCTTTTTATATTGTTTTTATACTGTCTAAAATTCTACTGATAGACATCTTCTATAACTACCCAACAAGAAATAGTATCACTTTAAAATGAACACAGAAAATTTGAAGACTTTGGAGACATGGATATAAAGGCCCTATTTTTCGGGAATCATCTGGTAATACTACACAGACATTAGATACATACATTTTAGAAAATATAGTTATTCACACATATATGAATTTAAAGATGTAACCATAATTTTCTAACATATATACATATACATATATATACATATATATATACACACACACACGTTAAGTATATTTAAATTATGCTGAAAATTTTTTGACATAGGGAAAGATGCAAAGGAGGACAGACTCAGATTTTAAGAAAATATTTGCAGATACTTACAATGTGCAAAAGTTTTAACACATCCACAAATCTGTAAAAGAAAAAAATAAATGTTTTAAATGAGCCAATGGTGAAATAAATGGTCTTCTGAATTATAAACTGAATACCTACACTTTCTCTGAGCTCATGATCTCCTTGGCAATATGATGGACTTTACTTTTCATTCCAGTATCTTCATCCTGTGGATAAGAGTGCATAAAGAAAGCATTAACTCATAAAAGGATAATGAAGATCAGCTTTGATGTAAATTCGAACTCTGATACTTCTAGGTTTCTGATTTCATACTATATAACATCTCCAATGGCAAACATGAAGAATTAGATACAGTTATGAAGCATAATACAGGAGGAGCTGAGAGCAATAGGTGATTCTCACCACTATCAGCACTGGACTGATGGATTGTCTTGAGGAGCCTGAGCCTTGGTGGAGCACAACTGTCAATGGTTCAAAACTAAAAAGTCATATTCTACAGGAGAAATGACTCCTACAGGTATCACATAAACATGAGTTCTTCCCATTATCTAACCTAGGAATTCTTCCACTACCCTAAATTTCTCTTAACTGCTGGTAATCATGGCATCTCCTCACAAAGATTCACTGCTAGATATATACCCATATATATCTCCCCTCTGCTTCCTTTAAGATTTAACAAATCCCAAACATTCTGCAATACTGGTTTAAAACATATTATGAAACAAAATGTTATATATAACATTCAAGTTTCCCTCCTCCTCCAAGAATAAATACTAATCTTGCAGTGTGTATTTATTCCTTCCATGTTTTCATATTTAAGTTCTTATGTACTTAAGAACTTAAATACGATATAAAAAAATCCTAACTCTTCTATCAGAATATAAATATTATTATGCAAAAAATATTCAAGGTAGGCTATGAAACAACTATTTACAAAAAGTCTTTAAAGAGTTATTCATTCAGAATGCATTAATACTGCAGTCTAGTTAGCCTTAGATATTTTGCCTTGCTATTTGATCTTAGCCCCCAAATTCTTTTTTTTAAAGATTTTATTTATTTATTTGAGAGACAGAGAGAGAGAGAGAGAGCACGCGCACACATGTGTACATGAGAGCATGACCAGTGGGGAGGAGCAGAGGGAGAAGCAGACTTCCTGCTGAGCAGGGAACCAGATGTGGGGCTCCATCCCAGAATCCTGGGATCATGACCTGAGCTGAAGGCAGATACTTAACTGAGTCACCCAGATGTCCCTCAGATTGAGCCACCCATGTGCCTCTCAAACTCTATCTTTTAAGGAACAGTTAGATAGATGAATTTGACTTCCATCCACATTATTATTCCTCTTTTCTAAAACAGGTTGTTGGATGATCATGACCAACAGACTGAATAAGTTTTGCTCAACTGAGCAAGATGCAGCATAAGATACTCAGCTCCACTGACCAGCTACATTCCTCAGGAAGCAGTCTTAAGCACAGCCTTATCTTGCAGACCATGTATCAGTCATGTGCTAATAACCATGACTGTACACAACACTCATACACAGACACACACACACAGGGATAATTGTTACTTTGAAAAATTTAGCAAGTCACTGCTTTCCTATTATAATGAGTTTCTTTATATCATCTGTAGCTAGAAAGTTTAATATTTGTAAAATACAGTATATCTTTTTTAAATTGAGAGCCAGAAGAAATACATTAAAAATGAAAAATGAGGATGCCTGGTTGGCTCAGTTGGCAGAGCATGAGACTCATGATTTCAGGGTTGTGGGTTTGCACCCATATTGGATGCCGAGATTACTCAAAAAAAAATTAAATAAATCTATTTTTTTAAAAAAGACCTGAAAGAAATAAAGCCATAACTCAGCACTCTTATTTTCAAATGATGTGAGGTCCCTTAAAGGTCAAGAGATGCTAGCAATAGCTTTAAAGAAACTGAGGTATACTATAGACAGTGAAGCATTTGACTAGCAGAGCCACCTAAAATGTATGCCACTTTTATACCATCTCTTCAAGTAGGTGTACTTTATTTTCAGTATTTCCCCTTTATTTATGCTCCTCTTTCTAAGATTTGTTTATTCTTTGAGAGAGTGAGTGCAAAGGAGCAAGTGTGGTGGGGGTTAGGGGATAAAGGGAGCACAGAGAGAGAGAGAATCTCAAGCTGACTTCCTGGGGAGCACAGAGCTGGATGAGGGGTTCAGTTCTGGCACCCTGAGATCATGACCTGAGCCAAAATCAAGAGTCAGATGCTTAGCTGACTCAGCCACCCAGGCGCTCTTCCTTTTCTCTTTTTATAACTTTGCCTTTGTTAAGTTTCTACTCCAAACAATTTTTTTCCTCTTCAGGATCTTGCTCTGCCAGGTCTAATTTAGAGAGAACTGTGTGATGACTCCATAATAAATGTTATCCCCAGGCAGATATCATGCTTCTGTTCCAGCAGAGGACAAAAAATACTTTAACTTAGAAAAACAATTACAGTGTGCCTGACATTCCTTATCTGTAAAATGAAAGTGCTGAATTTGCAACTTTACAATCTTAAGATTTAAACATTAAACATCTCAGGTGTGGCATGGCAAGTCCCTGAGACATAAAGTGGCATCGATTCAGAGTCACTGGAGCTGGTGAGTATGAAGGATGTGTTTCCCTTCTAGAAGCTGAGATTGTAAACTATGGGGGGGGGGTGTTTCTAAATGGTGAGTATTGGCATAAAGACAGACATGTAGGTCAAAGGGAAAAAATTGAGAGAAGCAAGCCCTTACTTTGTCAATGGATTCTTAACAAAGTTGTTAAGACACTTCAATAGAAGAAAGAATTGTCTGGTTGGTTTTTGTTCAATAAATGGTTCAAAATTGCTGGACCAATTAGATATCCATAAGTGAAAAGATGAATTTATAAGCTGACACCACATAACAAAAATGAATTAAAAATGTACCCTAGACTTTAAGAGCTAAAACTATAAAACTTCTAGAAGAAAACCTTTGTGACCCCCTGTATAGGATAACAGTTTTTAGATATGACATCAAAGGCATGATCCATAAAAGAAGAAAATATCGATAAACTAAACTTCATAAATTTAAAACTTATGCTTAAAAAGACATGATAAAGAAAATAAAAGTCCCAGGTGGTAAAAAAAAAAAAAAAAATTATAAACATGGTTCTGTGTCCAGTATATGTAAGTTTGTGAACTGACATTTCATTAAATATTTAAGAATAGCCAATAACTTTATGAAAAGATGCTCAATATAATCAGTCACCAGGGAAATGCACATTAAAACCACAGTGGGATTCCAATTCATATCCATAGAATGGTAATAAAAAAAAATCAGAAAATAGTGGGGCACCTGGCTGACTCAGAAGAGCATGCAACTTTTGATGTTGGGGTTGTGAGTTTGAAATTACTAAATTACTAAAGTACTAGATTATTTTAAAAAATAAATAAGCTAAAAAAAATCAGAAAGTAGCAGGTGTTGGTGAGGATGTGGAGGAAACTTTATTGCTGCTGGAAATGGGAGCCTTTATTCATATATTGTGATTGGAGGTTTTAGCCATCTTCTAATATCCTCAAAGACAGAATTTGTATTTCTTATCCTCCTTGTTATTCTGAGATCATTCCAAGAGGAAGGAGAGACTACCATCCTTACACTACCATTTAAAAATCTATAGTAACTGACCATCCATCATTTGATAGCAAGGTTAGTAGGAGAAAACAGCTCTACCCTCAGCCGATTCATTGCTCTACAGCTAAATTTGAAAACACTCCTTATCATTAGAACCCCAGGCCGCTCTTAAATTTCAGGTTCCCATTGAACTGTTGGAAATTCTGATCTGTAGGTCTGAGATGGGGCAGGAAATTGGTTGTTAGAAGAGGAAATTAAGGATAAATTTTTGAAGAGCCCCAGCCTTCAAGAAGTGAATAAAGAGAACAGACCAAATACACAAATAACTATGAAATGTGCTGACCTCTTGAAGGAGGAAAAGATTTTAACAGGCAGCAGTGTGTAATTCAGGAAAAGATTCACAAAGAATAAAGCATCTGATGACCTTTGGTCATTCCTTAAGTCATCAAGTATCTGCATACTAGATACTACAGATAGCCACTCATCAAAGCCAGAAATCTGGACTCCTTTCTTCTCCACCTTCTTTGATCACAACTGAGTCCTGTCTATTAATCCTTACGAATATTTCCTTAAAGTTTCATTGATTCATACCTCTCTCCTTTAATATTGCCTCCTTATTTCCTGTTTACCCTACTGCAGGAACCTAAGTAGTTTCCTTGGCTCTAGATTTTGTTTTTTTTTAACTCCACTGCAACCCAGTCTCTATACTGTCACAGAGTAACAGTCCTAAACTGTAAAGATAATCACTTTAATTCCCAGGTTGAAACACATTAGCAACTCCCTATCACCTATGGGCAACAAAGACTCAAGTTTCCTTTGCCATGTATCTGAGATACTTCTCAGGGTATCTAGTTATCTTCTGCTCCCAGACACAATATACTCTCTACTCCAGCCATAATGGCACCACCTTGCCAACTCCAAGTGTGCTCTGCCCTTGCATGTCTGTCCCTATATGCTTTTCTGCTTTGACTTCCCTCCTCACTTCTCCCCTCCCCAAAAGTTTCTGCCTGTCAAATTCCAACTTATTCTTTAAGAGGGTGCTCAAGGGTTTTTTCCTTTATGAAGGTTGCCTTCATATTCTCTCCCCACCACTGCCACAGGACAAGTTATTCTTATTCATGTATGTACAGAACTTAATCCAGTGGATTGTTTATTTACTGACATGTTTAATTCCCCCTACTTTAGGACCTTGTATCCTTCTGCACATAGCACAATACCTGGTCCACTGTGCAACTGATATGCATGAATGAGCAAACGTATACAAGGGTGGCTGTCATCTCAGAATCTAAGGACAGAGCACAGTGCTTTTGAATATGTATTGAGTTAGAACTGGAGGGTATTCTGCTGAGTGAAGTAAGTCAATCAGAGAAGGACAAACATATGGTTTCAATCATTCGGGGAATATAAAAACTAGTGAAAGGAATTAAAGGGGAAAGGAGAGAAAACGAGTGGGAAAAATCAGAGAGGGTGACAGAACATGAGAGACTCCTAACTCTGGGAAATGCACAGGGGTAGTGGAAAGGGAGGTGGGTGGGAGGATGGAGTGACAGGCACTGAGGGGGGCACTCGACAGGATGACCACTGAGTGTTACACCATATGTTGGCAAATAGAACTCCAATAAAAAATATACAAAAAAAAAAAAAATTAAAGAGATTTATTAGAAATATTTTAAAAAATAATATGTATTGAGTAACATGAAAATATAATCTGAAACAAATTATTAGGTCATTATAGATATTTCATCATGTAAAAAAAGGGTAAGGGGTTGGCCTAGATGATTAAGGCTTTTTAAAATTCTAAAATTCTAGGCATCTATGTATTCTTTAGTCTACTTTTTAAACTAGGAAAACTCTAGAGCTAAAGAGGGATAGTAACTATTAGAAAATGATCCAATGGATTACAACCATTTTCAAAGTAGAAAGTCAAAGATAACTAAAAAACAGAACAAAGTAAAAAGTTCTGTATTATCTTCAATTTGTAAGAAGAATGACTTATTCTGACCCAAGTCAAACAATGATGGAAAAATACATCCCACTGTAAAACCTCGAGAGGCCCTATTTGGCATCTAAACTTCCCAGTTAATGACAGTCCTCACTTGAATTACTTCGCATTTCAAAGCAGATTGCCTGTTAAATAACTGCATCTCCCAGAAGTACCCTGCTGTGGAAGCTGAAACATTAGCCACAATGAAATTACTTTGTGAAGATCATAAGTCAAACAAATTCCAAAACAGAACCTTTGATGTGAAACCCAGTTTTATGTTCTGATCTCTTGATAATAGCTCAGCTTTGTAAATTCTTAACGGTGTTCTCCTCTATTCACATTTGTTCACTACAAGTAAAATCCAGTGAAATTTATCCATTATTTTTTAATATAGAATTCTTTTTTTTTTTTTAAGATTTTATTTATTCATGAGAGACACAGAGAGAGGCAGAGACACTGGCAGAGGGAGAAGCAGGCTCCCTGTTGGGAGACCAATGTGGAACTCGATCCCGGGACACTCCCCCCAACCCCCATCATGACCTGAGCCAAAGGCAGATACTGAGCCACCCAGATGGCGCTAAATAGAATTCTTAAAAGGCCTCTGCTATGCTACTCAAGGGCTCTACTAAAAAAGCAAAAAAACTGAACAACCAGATCTGCCTTCCTCAGGCATCTTTATCATTAAATTATCCCCCAAATGAGGTAACACCATGATTAACCTAGAAAGGACAAAGTTTTCTTGGGTTTTCATCCCTTTCTTCATGGGGTATATATCATATTAGCTATTTTACAAAGAAAATTTGGAAAAGAGGGAGGTATAGAAGTCAATATACAGGAAAGTTGAACAGTGGTGAATATTCTAACTACAATGAAGGGGAATGAACAGATCTCATTTTCAAATAACCATTTATTAAGCACTGAAAGTAAAGACCCCAAAACATAAAACTAAAAACTTAGAACAGGAAAAAAATAGAGATTACCATGGCTATCTCTACTAATAACTTGGGATAAGCCACAGAAACTGAATGATGTCGATGGAACACGTTTGGGATGGTAGTGAATGGCATGTTTTTAAAGATTAAGTGTAATATCTGTACCCACAGTACAAAGACAAGTGCAGGCACACAGATGTGGTATACAATGTTAACATTCTTCTTCCTGGTAGCACTTTTACCTTTGCAAGACTATCTTTTTGAGCATCTGTTTGCTCTCCTTTCACAAAGGCAAAACAAGGGCCCAGTGGCACATATCCATTATTTTCTCCTACTGAGTCTGGATATACTTCATAAGGAAAACATCTCATACTATCAGTTTTGTGTTCATTATTATGTTCATGAAATCTGGCACACCTGTTTTGGATTGAACCATGGCCTCCGGAAGAAATTTTGGAATCCTAATCCCTAGGGATCTCAGAATGTGATCTCTTTTGGAAATGGGATTGTTGAGATTAAATTAGTAAATTAAGATGAAGTCATATTGGACTAGGATGGGTCCCTAATCTTAATGGTGTCCTTACAGGAAGAGAAGAAGTACACACGCACGAAGGGGGCACACTGTGAAGATGGAGGCAGAGACTTATGTGCTGCAGCTATATGCCCAGGAACAGTGAGGATGGTAAGCAAGCCATTAGGAAGAAGATTCTCTCTTGTAGGTTTCAGAGGGAGCATGGCCTTGCCCACACCTTGATTTTGGATATCTGGGTTCCAGAACTTGAGACAATAAAATTCTGTTGTTTTAAACCACCCAGTTAGTGATATTTTATAACAGTAGCCCTAGGAAACTAATACAACCTATCACAAACACAATCCTAAAAGAATATTACAAATGCCTAATGTGTGCATAAACTTTCTTGACCTCAGAAGTGTTTATACTGTAATTATTTGGTATGTTACAACTATATATCCTGTATGATCCTTGGAATGACTCAGGAGATTACTGTCCCATTGTGTCACCTGAGAAACTAAGGGTCAAAGAAGTTATATAAAAGAAGGTCTCTTTCTATGTTTCTACTCCAAAGACCTTCTGGCTGATAGAACTACACCACAGGCATTACTCTGTACAATATTCCACTTAGCTTTACTGTTTTCCCTTTAGCACAATTTTTAATTTTAATAGTTTTGTTAGAATATTCACATTCCATAAAATGTATTTTTGCTCTTCTAAAACATAAAGTCAATAAAAATAAATAAATATATACATACATACATAAAGTCAGTGTTTTAGGGGGTTTTTTGGTAAAGATTTTATTTATTTGAGAGAGAGTGAGAGAGAGACTACAAATGGTGGGCAGGGGCAGAGGGAGAACCAGAACCCCCCACTGAGGGGATAGCATGATGTGGGGCTTGATCCCAGGACCCTGAGATCATGACCACCTGAGCCAAAGGCAGACACTTAACAGCCTGAGCCACCCAGGCAGCCCAAGTCAATGGTTTTTAATATATTCAAGGTATGTAATCATCACTACAATCTAACTTTAGAACATTTTCATCACCCCAAAAGAAACTCCATGCCTGTTAGAAGTCACTCCCCAACCTCCCTTCTATCTACCCCCTTGCAACCAATAATCTACTTTCTATCTCTATGGATGTGCTTATGCTGAACATTTCATATAAATGGAATCATGTATTATGTGGTCTTTTGTGACCACTTTTCTTCCACTTAGCCTATTTTTAAGGTTCATACAGGCTGTAGCATATACCAGCACATTTTCTAATTGCTAAGTAAGATTCCATTGTGTGGATACACTACATTTATTTATACATTCATCTGTTGATAGATCCATTTATCAGTTGATGGATCCATTTATCAGTTGATGGGTATTTGAGTTCCTGCCATTTTTTACTATAATGAATGCTGTGAACATTCTGCACAAAGATTTTGTCTGGATATATGTTTTTATTTCATGTGGGTGTACACCAAGGAGTGGAATTGCTGGGTTATAGGATAACTCTAAATATAAACTTCTGAGGAACTGCCAGACTATTTTCCAATAAAGGCTATATGTACCATTTCACCTTCTCACCAGCAATATGTAGAGATTCTAATTTCTCCATATTCCTGGACATTTGTATACCTTCTTTGAAAAAAAGTCTATTCAGATAGCCCATTTTAAAATTTCTTTTTTTAATCAAGTTGTAAGAGTTCCTTATATACTCAGGATACAAGCCCTTTATCAGAGATGTTTGCCAATATTTTCTCCTCCTCTGTGGATTAACTTTTCATTTTCTTGATGACACTATGCAGTATAAAATTTTTTAATTTCGTTTTCCTCCCATCACTTATACTTTTGTTGCTGCATCTATGAAGCCTTTGCCTACCCAAAGTCATGAAGAGTTATTCCTAGATTTTGTTCTAAAGGCTTTATAATTTCAGCTCCTACATTTAGGTCTATGATCCATTTGAGTTAATTTTTGTGTATGGTAAAAGGAAGAGGTCTATTTTATTCTTTGGCATATGGATGTCCAGTAGTTCCAGCACGATTTATTAACCCCTTTATTTAACTACATATTTTGGCATACATTTTTTTTTTGCTATTACTTGAAATCCATTGTGAAATGAGATTGGTATAAATAAACTAGTTGACTTAAAATTATTATTTGACCAAGGTCATATGTCTAGTAAGTAGCAGAGCTGTGACTGAACCACAAGTCTTAGGATGCCAAATTTCATGTTTTTGTGAGAACATAATATTACCTTTTATGTGAACATGTTTCAGACTTATTCATCAAAGATAGGAAAAGATACTTGAAACTATATTTCATTATACAAGGAATGACTGAACATACTTAAGATTTTGCTTGCTTCTTTTTATATATGTCAATAAGAACAGTTAAAATCTGCTGAGCACTCAATTTGTGCCAGAAATGTTTTAAGTCATCAGTGTGATCTTAATCATCATAACAATCTTAAAAAAACAAAAACAAGTGTCAAAAAAAGAAAGAAAGAAAGAAAGAAAGAAAGAAAGAAAGAAAGAAAGAAAGAAAAACAGCATCTATCCTATTCCCGCCTGTTTTTACAGATGGAGAAACTAAGACACAAAGATAATAAGCACATTGCTGAAGACCACAGAGTTGGTAAGTGGTAAGAATCAGGCAATTTGGCCCCAAAGATCATGATCTTCTCTTTTATTTTTTGATGATTTTATTTATTTGGGGGGGGCATGCATAAGTGGGGATGGAGGGAGAAGAGAGGGAGAAGCAGACTCCCCACTGAGCAGGGAGCCTGACGTAGAGTCTGACACAGGGCTGGACCCCAGGACTCTGAGACCATGACCTAGGCAAAAGGCAGATGCTTAACTGACTGGGCCACCCAGGTATCCCAAGACCATGTTCTTCTTAACACTTTGAAAGCAAATTATTTTAAGAGAAAAGCATTTACCACGTTATGCTTAAACAGATCAGCAACCATCTAGAAAGGGACACTTAGCTCTTTTAATTATTGCCACTGCTGTCACAGCTAAAGAGGCAGTGAATTAGGTCGTCAGGATGGCCAAAAACTCTAAAAGAGGGAAATTATCAATACACTAGATTCAGGTATAAAAATACTAGATGTCCATGACTAACTGAAGAAGTAATCTCATTTTAAAAACAGAAAAATATTTAACAGTGATACTGCAGTGAGTGGCACAACTAAAGACAAAGCCCAACAATATAAATACCAAAAGGGAAAGGAAAGGGCCGTACAAACACAGAGGAAGGAACTCTGGAAGTCTCCAATGGCCACAAAACGAATGAGTCAACCAGGCAGTGTTGTGACAGGAAGTGTTGAGAAGATGTGTAACACCAAAGGGCTAGAGAGAAATCGTTCCTTTATACCATCAGTGAGACCCCTAGTAGAATGTGGATATCACTTTTGGTCACTATATTTAAAGAAGCATTGGGAGAAATCAGAGTTTGAACAAGAGAAAAAAACAAACCCAAATAACGGGAAACAGTACTTGTAAGGAAAAGAACTTGCAGTTTAGCCAAGACAGTAAAGGTTCATTTAATTACTGCCTTTAGAGCGGAAGACCACTGGAAGCCTATTCCCCAAACTCTGAAGGCTTGGGCTTTTTCTGGTCATTTATTTCTGTCAGATATCACTTTCTTAGAGGCTTTTATCCTAAATAGATTCCTCAGTTTCCAGCACATTGCTCTGTTTTATTAAATCCATAGCATGTAATAATCTGGAGTTCTCACTAGTCCCGTGAATATATGACCCCTCTTGTCCCATTAGGATGTAAGTTGTTCATAAGCAAAAACCTTGAGCACTGCTTTATACCTACTTCATACTTTTTTACATCTGGTATATATCTGGGAAATAGAATTTTACAAATACTTGTAAAATGTGTATCCGTGAAGAAGCAACAAGGAAAATAAGCTTTCAAATCTTATTTTGAAACCACCCAGTTAGAAGTAACAACTTCTAGTGTTTACTCCCAACAATATGATTCAATACTTTATGGCATTAAGTCTTACAAGAAATAAGCAAATAATCATTGAGTTCTTACAATGTACTGAATGGTGTTCTAAGGCTTTACGCATATCAAATCATTTAGTCCTCAACTAAGAGATAAATTCTATTCTTTTCTTCATAAAATGGGGGCTCTTTAGCTTAAAGAGATTAAATAATTTGCCCACTCACCTAGCTCTTAGGTGGTAGAGCTGGGATTTAAATTCAAACAATTACACAATTTATACCATTCATTTAAGGCTGAAATAAATGTAAACAGAGCAAAAATACATTAAAGAGGAAACAACTGATGTTATGGCATAGAAGTTAGGTAATGTGGGTTTTCTCCTCTACAGTTTTATAGGCTTGCTGTATGGATCCTTTCAAATTCTGTTTTGCTGTAAGATGTTTGAACACATCTTGGGGTTATTTTTTCCCTTGTAATGATGTCTTTATTTTAAAAAAAAATTATTTATAATGAAGCATTCATGTCAAACTAGAGAAAATAAAATGAACTTCCAAGTACTAATGTATCTTTAATAATTATCAACATGTAGCCAATCTTACTGCAATGTATACTGAAAATACAAATACTGAATCACCTCAAAGGGAATCCTACTGTGTTATTAATAGCAGTCTTTATTCTATCTCTAAAAAGATTTCATTAAGTCTGAAATGCATGTAATTCCTTTTTTTCAAGTAGAACTGTTAGCAATACAAGGAACAAACCTGAGAGGGTATTTTTGTTATGCAAAAGAAAACCAATGGACAGTGCCAAAAATAATTTCTCAAAATATTACTAAATATCTCTAAGTGATGTGCCTTTAGAAATGTGACATCTTAGGTACTACATTATAGCAGGAACTAAATTTTAATTAGAAAATATTTTATAAATTTTAGGAAAAAACTAACTAGGAATTTTGTGCCTATTGTGCTAATAAATATTATTTCCAAATGTCACGAGAGACCAACAAACACAGAAGTAGAAACAAATTAAATACCAACACATACCTGTTTGTCTCCTAGGTCAGGGTCCCCTTTACTAGAGTCAGAGCTGACATCGTCTTCATCAGAACTGTTGATGTCTTCCTCATCTGAAGGAAGTTCACCAAGACCAAGATCAAGATCATTGTGTCCTTCCTGGGATGCTCCAGAACTGCTTCAGTGAAAGTTATCCACATTAGTCACCTTAAATAACAAGAACACTACCAAAAAACCACACAGGACAAACCATGTTATTCCTGTGATGTAAGTAAGGTATACCTAATGGATATAAACACAGGGATGGGAATATCCAGACCAGCCAAACTTCCCCTTTTCTTTCACTATCTCAGGTGTTAAAAATTCAAATTCATTTTTGGTTTAAAATAAACATCTTGGGGGCAGCCCAGGTGGCTCAGCGGTTTAGTGCCACCTTCAGCCCAGAGCATGATCCTGGAGACCTGGGATCGAGTCCCAAGTCAGGCTCCCTGCATGGAGCCTGCTTCTCCCTCTGCCTGTGTCTCTGCCTCTCTCTCTCTCTCTCTCTCTCTGTCTCTCATGGATAGATAAATAAAATCTTTAAAAAAATAATAATAATAAATAAATAAACAAACAAACATCTTGGAAAGCATGTATTTTCATAATAGGAAGGTGGGTGTGAGAAGCAAGTTTCCCAGCTGCCCTAATCCTATACTTCCAAATCTACTTGAAAAGAACAGGTCTCTGCTCATATAAATCAAGGAGCCTCACAGGATTTGGCTGGGTTACCACAAAAGGGGCACTCACTAGCTACACAGGAACATTAGAAGCAGTGGCGTTTCCCTGAGTTTCAGTGTTTCTTTTTTTTAAAGCAATTAACCAATCTATCAGAATTGGGAGGTAATGATGGTGAACACAATAAACAATGCATGTGCTACTGTAAACATGTGCCCAACCACCCTGATTGTCACCAATTCCTTTAATGTAACCACCTCATAAGACATGAGAAAGGACAAGGATGTTAAACATTCTTGGGCTCTGATCCAGACCTGTTGAATCAAGAAGTCTAGGGGTGCAGGGCCCTGAGAGGATACATGTTGGAAGTCTGAAAATCACTGTACCAGGCCATTTACCAACTCTGCCTCGCCAGCCTGACACTGTCAACATTTCCCACTTTCTACTGAAACAGAGCTCTTGAATCTTTTTTTTTTTTTTTTTTTTTTTTAGAGCTCTTGAATCTAACAGTCATTGTTACAATCTCAGTTTGGGGTAGGGGGAATTCCACAGCAAAGTTCCCCAGGAAGACAAGAGAAATAATTCTTTCTAACTTTGATTGTAAAGACTCAGGAACAAATTATCTGTAGCAACTGCTTTCCTGCCTGCAGTCTACAAGAATATCGCAGAATAGAAGAGTCAGTAAAAGATGCACAGAAAAGAAAATCATCAGGGGAAACACTCAGAATAAAGAGATAGTTGTATTTCACCCTCACAGGTCCCTTTACAGGTCAGGGGCAGGTCCACTCAACTGCCAAGGCTCCCACCAGTTATGAAAATTTCTAACAGGAACTTTAAAAGCTAAAGATGAATTTTCTGCCAGTTCCTGATTACACATTATAGGATACAGACTAGCCTCACATGCCATTCCTGGAACTCATCTCTTACAGAAATCAGTTGGATGAAGGCAGAATGCCAAAAGGAACACCTCCCTCTGCCAAAGACAGGGGTTCCTTATTATTCAGTAGCTGGAGGGCCTGGGGAATCATATCGCAGCCTCAATTAAGTGGGTGCACACCTTATCATAGCTCCATGACACGGAGGAGACTCACTCCCCAGGGAGGAGTTGGGGGTGGAGAGCTGAAGCTTCCTAGTCAGATCACTGGCAAGATTCACTGTCACTGGGTGCACAGACAGGAGCCCAACCCAGTTGGGTAATTAGTTGATTTAAGTTAAGTTAGCAAGAGTAAATAAAGCTAACAGGATGTAGAGACTGCAGGATACATTCATATAAATAAAAGAAAACATACCTTAACACTTGTTTTTATCTTCTTTATCTCTTTACATCCTCTAAAACCCTGCTACTCAAGACACATTCAATCTATGAGCTGCTTCAGCAGCACCAGGAAGCTTTTTAGAAAAACAGAACTTCAGGCCTCACCCTGCTGCACTGAATCACAACCTGGTTATAAACAAAAATCCAAGTAATTTTGTTTTTTTCACTCAGTGCACTCTTTTAGACTCAACAGTATAACAATTTTGAATAATCAGCAACAAAGCTTGTAGCACCTGCGAAGAAATTAGGTTTATTTTGTCTGAGAGAGAGCTGAGAGGTGTTTCTTGGTCCAACACTTAGAAAGCCATTATTAAGGAGATGGTAAGCAGCTACCTGCCACAACCATTAGGGGTACAATTATTTATAAAAGTTAACATTTAATAACAAGAAGAATAAAAGCTTTAAATATTAAAAGGACATGGATCAAAACATAACAGCCACAAAATACTGGGAGATTTCAGGTCTGAAAATTGCCTTCCTACAGAAAACCTCCCCTGGCCATCCCCTCCCTATCCCACATTAATATAGTTAATATATATTAAATAAGAGTTAATATATATTAAATATATAATATTTACCTCTTCTAAATCCCACACCATCTCACTCAACCGCACATGGTGATATATTTATTTCCCTCACTAAAACATAAACTCCTAAGAACAAGTAAATGGTCTTTTTCAGTTGAATCGGAAGCATACTGCTTAACATTTAATAGGCCCTCAGTAAATTTTTACTGAATAAACAAAAATTATATGAGAAAGCAAAGGCTGTTAAATCTCAGAGGTTCAGATGCTAAGTATTTTTGGTGGTGGTGATCACAAAGATTTGAAGAGGGGGAATACTACAATAGTGTATGGTTTAAAAGGGAAACACCATCCTAGGCATCATAATCAATGGTGTGGAAGTGGGAATGTTTGTATTTAGGAAATAAAAAGAACATTTTGAAGACACTATAGGGTGGCTCAGCAGTTGAGCATCTGCCTTCGGCTCAGGACGTGATCCTGGAGTTTCAGGATCGAGTCCCACATCGGGCTCCTACATGAAGCCTGCCTCTCCATCTGCCTATGTCTCTGTCTCTCTCTGTGTCTCTCATGAATAAATAAATAAAATATTTTTTAAAAATAAAATAAAATAAAATAAAAAGAACATTTTGGCTGCAGCACAATTTCCTATACATAATTAATTGGGGGGGCAGGGAGCTTGGAGAGGATGACAGGTACCAAACAACAGAAGAGTCCATATTCATCTTGTAGGCCTTCAATAAGAACTCTCAAATCTTCCAGTAAACCTCAAAGATTTCCTCATTAGAACTCGAACTGGAGGGGTACCTGGGTGACTCAGTGGTTGAGCATCTGCCTTTGGCTCAGGTCATGGGCCAGGGTCCTGGGACTTGATCCCAGTCTCACAGATGCAGAACTGGATCCCAGGACCCTGGGATCATGACCTGAGCCAAAGGCAGATACTCAACCACTGAGCCACCAGGTGCCCAAATAAATAAAACCTTAAAAAAAAATAAAAACATGGGCAGCCCGGGTGGCTCAGCGGTTTAGCGCCGCCTTCAGCCCAGGGTGTGATCCTGGAGAACAGGGATTGAGTCCCACGTCAGGCTCCCTGCATGGAGTCTGCTTCCCCCTCTGCCTGTGTCTCTTCCTCCCTCTCTCTGTATGTGTCTCTCATGAAAAAATAAAATCTTTAAAAATAAATAAATAAATAATTAAAACAAAAACAAAAAACCTCCAACTCAAATATCATTACCATATTTCTCTCATACCAATTCAAGAATAAAACAATACCTCTTCCATCAATCCAGCCCTTGTAGGCACAGCCTCTGCTCCACTCCCCCCACCCAACCAGATGCTCACTAATTAGCATCAGTAAGCTCCTCTTAAGGATCTCAAAAGATTGAACTGGAATGAACGGAGCTCCCCAAACATCTGGATGGTAACCATACTGGAGACCACTTATGATTTCTGAAGCATAAAAGGGAGGAAAATGAGCAAACTGGATTCTAAGGAGACTAATCTTGTAACCCAAAGTCAGTGAACTAACTGTGGGCCAAACGGAGCTGGGCACAGTGAAAGAAGTGGAAGGGGGTCTAAGAAGTAATTTCAACAGTGCAGACACCCTAAATGAGGTTGGCTACATGAGGAATTAAGAAGAAGGGTTGAATCTAAGAGTTAAAAAAAAAAAAAATCAACAGGGCTATGGTAAAGAGGGAGGGGAAAAACTTGAGTCTTCCTTCAAGAGTTCATGAACAGTCACTAGCAAAATGAGGGAAACATCACAATTGAAATAGAAACATATTAACAAGGGATGTGATTTTATTTTTTTAAGGAATATGATTTTAAAGGAAAGATAATGAAGGGGTTTAGCAGCAAAATCAGGAAAGATGGCAGCCAGTATCCACATTTACATGTTCATTTCTACGTGATCAAACAGAAAAATTATTGATTAATCTATTTTCCCATGTAATCTTAACAGCCTTTAAATCTATAGATCTTTCATAATGAAATATTCCTTACCAACTCCTTACCAATGCCAGCCATTAAATTGGGGGCTCTTCTATTCTTTACATTTCCTTCCCAAGTGTCAAAAGATAATGTCTTAACACTGTCAGCTTTCTGGGCTAAAGGAACAGAACATAGTGTTCCCTCCATACTTTCCTGCCTGGCTATTTCATAATTTGATAATAAAGGTAAAAGGAAAGTAAGCTGCAACCACAACCAAGACAAAGTCAGGTCTGGGCTCTACCTCCCCAGGTCATCCTTTTCAAGTGAGAATTGTTTCTGGATGGAGTAAGGACAGAGAAGAGTAACAACAGAAGCAAATTCCCACTGATTAGGCAGCTGTTCTTCGGTTCCACATGTCAAGGATCTACACATTTGGACTGATTATTTAATACCATCATTTTTTTAAAATTACTTATTTTTTGTTTATGTTATTTACAATATAGGGACAGTACATCCTCCACTGGGAGTACGTCAAATTTCTCATTCAGAAGGAATTGTCTTTTTAAAAATACTAATTTAATTGATTACCCCTGAATTTTCAGGAATGTGAAATCTGTACAACATTGAGTCAGACATTACTACCAAAATACTCTTGTGAACCTTCATTAAGCTGAAAATGCCAGCAAAGGGAGGGAAGAAGGACAAGGATAGCAGAGGAAGGAAAATGAGAAACAGAGTTAGCTGAAGAACACTTTGAAAGCGCTGAATTCTGTTCTCTGTTGTTGATGAATCCAGTTATCTTTTTCCTCTCTTGCCTGCAATTTTATTCTGAGCCCCTTAAACAAAGAATGTTCCACATAATTCCTCTCAAACTTGAAGAAAAAAAGTTTATTCCAACATCCTCAGCTTCAAAGTTTCTTTCTCACTTTTAAGTCACAACGTGTAAATCTGAACTGTCATCTTTCTCTTCCTCTTCCTTTTACGCCTGGATCAAACTGAACAGAACCTGCTAGTCCTCAGGATGTTGTTATAGTTCTTTTACAAATGCTGTCTCATTATGACTTGGTGATTAGGTGGTTTTTTTTTTTTTTTTTTGGCTGCTTTCATATTTATTGCAGAATGAATGGAAAAAACTACTGGTGAGCACTTAAGGATGAACATTATATAGAAAAGTCAGCAAAAATTTTTTTCATAAGTTATGTATTATATGCCAACTACATAATATTGGTTCACGATTTTCACTAGAAAAGTGTTTCTATTTAGTGTATATACCTTTATAGGTATATACGTTTAGAGGGTATAGGTATATACATTAGTTTTTAAATATACATTTAGTTTTACTCTGGTACTTGAGCTCCTTTATTGAATTTCAGGTTGAGAATCATGAATCAAATCCATTAAAGAAGGAATTTTTTTAAAGATTTTATTTATTTATTTATTCATGAGAGACACACAGAGAGAGGCAGAGACATAGGCAGAGGGAGAAGCAGGCTCCCTGTGGGGAGCCTGACATGGGACTGATCCCAGGGCCCCAGGATCATGCCCTGAGTCAAAAGCAGACATTCAACCACTGAGCCACCCGGGCGTCCCCACAAAAAAAGGATTTAAAAACCATTCTTATTCTTGTTTCCAGGTCCTCTTTTTAATTACAGTTTTGGGATAATTTTCCACCCAGATGACTTTGCTGGGAACTACCCCTAAAATAAGTAAGTAATCTCTCTACTACTTTTAGGAAACATGGCATGACTGTGAAATAGGTACATGTGCCCACTTTCATCCTCAAATAAAGCCAGATTCGTGTACTTGTGTCATGTTTTTAGGTTTTCCAAACATATGATCTTGAACAATTATTTTAAGTACGTGCAGAGCCAGGCTGACAGAACATAAAAGCCAAAAGATAACAGAGCCTGAAGCAAACTTATCTGACCTGAACAAAAATCAGGTTCTTCAAGTGTGAACCCTATGTGCTATCATGTGATAGGTATTTTCTATTACTAACTGCTTTGACTAAAAAGAAACTTCAGTGATTGAATAACATGTAAGGCTGTGGACGGATGGTATTCTTATTACCGTAATAATAGCGAAAATCCTTCCCCTTAAAGAAAGGTATATACATTAGTTTATTTTTTAAATATACATTAATTTTTAATCTCTTGAGAAGTTAAGAGAAACTTTAATTTTAAAAATTAATGATATTATTGTCTTGATTTTAGTAAAAATATATATAATATATAACATATTAACTTCTTTGAGTTAAACACTTTCATTAATGAAACGCAAAATACAAATGAATAAAATCACTGCAATAAGGGATAGGATAGCAGGAGTTTGTTACCAAAAAAAGAAAAGGAAGTGAAAAGAAACTTGCAACATAAAATATACACAATTAAGTGTTTCATTCTTTGGTTCATGAATTTTAGAGGTGTTAACAACCAAACCTTTTAAAAATAGCAAGCTGGGGGATCCCTGGGTGGCGCAGCAGTTTGGTGCCTGCCTTTGGCCCAGGGCGCGATCCTGGAGACCCGGGATCAAATCCCACATCGGGCTCCCAGTGCATGGAGCCTGCTTCTCCCTCTGTCTGTGTCTCTGCCTCTCTCTCTCTCCCTGTGTGACTATCATAAATAAATAAAATTTAAAAAAAAAATAGCAAGCTGGGATTCTATAGCTTCAGGAAAAGGAACCACAGAGAAATATTCAGCTTCCCTGAAATATAAACTGGGTGTTTAAAAGTTTAAAAGTGAAAAAAAAAAAAAAAGTTTAAAAGTGGAGACACTGTCAGGATGGAATACCAGGCTTCAGTGATGGACTTTGAAAAACACACCCAGTTCAATTTCTAGGGTCATCCTTAACTTTTAAAATACCATTCTCATTCTCTTCCCCCAGAAATGCATTTGTTACTAGGATTACCTAAATGATTAAAAACAAAATCAAAGGTTGGTACCCTGAGGCTGTTCTTTAAAATAGTCATTGCAGGATGACGGTTTAAAAAACAAATGCAGGGATCCCTGGGTGGCGCAGCGGTTTGGCGCCTGCCTTTGGCCCAGGGCGCGATCCGGGAGACCCTGGATCAATTCCCACGTCGGGCTCCCGGTGCATGGAGCCTGCTTCTCCCTCTGCCTGTGTCTCTGCCTCTCTCTCTCTCTCTCTCTCTGTGACTATCATAAATAAATAAATAAATACATACATACATAAAATAAAATAAAAAACAAATGCAAAATGGGGCACCTGGGTGGCTCAGTGGTTGAGCGTCTGCCTTTGGCTCAGGGCATGATCCTGGGGTCCTGGGATGGAGCCCAGCATCAGGTTCCTCACAGGGAGCCTGCTTCTCCTTCTGAATATGTCTCTGCTTCTCTCTCTGTGTGTCTCTCATGAATAAATAAATAAATAAAATCTTTTAAAAATATATTTTAAAAAATGCAAAAAAAAAAAAAAAGATAAACCTGACACATAATGTTGAGAGGGAGGCAAAAAGCCTTTGTATTATTTATATGAATTATTAAAACACAAAACTATACCCTAAAAAAGAAAAAAAAGGAATTCAAAATTCCTAAAGTCAAGAGAACCTACTCAGATGTTCACACCTGTTATACTTAAGTAGCTTTTTAGAGTCAGGAAGGTTTAACTACAAAGAAACAGTACTAAAAAGAGTTTGCATCAAAGGCCATTAATATGGAGACTGGTTAAATAAGCTGGGACACATCCATACAATGAATTTCTAAACAGCTGTTTAAAAAATGAGGTAGATCTATGCACAATGATATAGACTGTTCTCCAAGAATATGGCTGGGTTTAAAAGAAATCAAGGCATGGAACAGTGTGCATCTATTTGCATAAAAAAGCAAAAGAACACATATACACAGAAAAACATACACATATATATATACAAAACAAAAAACACGTTTTTGCATATACAGAAACACACATTTTTATGTGTGTATGTATATATTGTTTGTATATAATTGTACACACACACCCAGAAATACAAATATACCAGTAGATATCTCTGTAAAGATTCAAAAGAAACTGATAACAATGTTTGCTTCTGGGACTAAGGTAAAGTCTGAGTTAAGAAAGACTTCACAATTTACCTTTTGGTGTTTTTTAAAAAACATTTTTAATATGTATATTATTACTTTTTCAAAGACAACACAACAAACCCAGAGGCTTTGGAAAGTTTTAGAAAGATGATTCAAAGCACCAACTCTTTAGGTACTGCTTAGTTCTTCCCAGAGTGATAAGTAAAAAAAAAAACAAGAACTACTTTTTACGTGGGAAAGGTATACAGATTGCTTTCCTTTACAACCTGTAGGGGTTTATTCGGGGAAAATTATTAGCATGCCTCCTGATAATAGATTGGAGTAATGAGCTTCCGGCCAGCCAGCTGATTGCTTTAAAAAGAGAAAAAGAGGGGCACCTGAGTGGCTCAATTGGTTGGGCATCTGACTCTTGATTTCAGCTCAGGTTATGGTCTTAGGGTCCTGGGATTGAGCCCCACGCTGGGCTCTGCGCTCAGCAAGGAGTCTGCTTGGGTAGGATTCTCTCTCTCTCTCTCTCTCTCTCTCTCTCTCCCCCTCTCCCTCTTTCTGCCCCTCTCCCTACTTCTCCACACCACCACCCCCCCCACACACACACGTGCATGCTCTCTCTCAAATAAATAAAGAAATCTTTAAAAAAAAAAAAAGAGGTTGTAAAGGGATTCTTCAACATTCTACAGGGGCTAGAGTAACCACACAACTTGCTGCCTATGCCACAGTGAACAGTGCCATACTATTAGACATCTCCCACAGCATTCTGGGGTGTGGAGAATTCCTGGCCTCTAAGTAAGGACAATCATGTCCTGCAGTGTTCCAGGTATAATCCCAGTGAGACAAGAGGAGCCTAAGGTTGATCACAGTCCAGCAGACACTCTTGTCCCTCTGGCTTAGCTGGAAGGCATTTGGTTCAAGCATGAGCTGCTCCCAGCTAGAGAGGAATAGATTGTTATAAAAATATCTCCTGAAACAAGCACTAGCTAAAATAAATACCAAACACTGAATTACTAGCAATTTTGCTTTATTAAAACTTGGAGGGGTTTGAGAATGATTCCTTGAAATACTCTTCAAGAAGAAATGTGCACAGAAATCTTTTTCTTAATACAAATAAAAAAGCATTCTATTGAGCTTAGAATTGCCTCTAATAAAATATAGCAGGATGCCAATCCAGTTTTGTCATTACAGCAAGATGGTGTTTATTTGTGGAAAAATAAAAATTTTTAAGTCAATTTAGAGTTGACCCAATATCCTCTCTTACCTTTACCTACTCATTATGTAATATGTAACTCATTAGTATCACACCAAATAAAGGACACTAGAAATAATGAGGTTGGGATGGCTACACGAGGGTGCTTCACATTTAGACACATACAGGCACACACATATACAGATGCTGCATATTTAGATATTTACACACATAAATTTATACACATATTTTCATATATATATTATAATATTTAAAAAACATAAAAACTGCTATGCCATTTATCTCAATAAATATTGAGGACTTATATATCATATTATTTTAGGGGCTGGATGAAGATAATCTAATAGAATTAATGTTCAAACTGTAAATTTTATCGGTTGCTCCCCTTTTTACCTGCTGAGTGGAACCTTCCTAAACAGATAGAGGCAGAAGGAACTGGAATATCCACAAATAATTAGCATAAAGGCATGGAGTATTTTCTAAAATGAATACAACCAGAAGTTAGTGCATGCTAAGTGTTATTAAAGGCAGTGCACAGACACTAAGGCTACAGAACCAGAAAAATAAACACTCCATGCAGGCTGGGGCAGTCAGAGGTTTGAGGTACAGGCACTTGAAAGAAGACTCCAGTGAATGAAGAGGAGCACAGGCATCCTAAGTGGAAGAGGACTGAAGGGAAATGGTATGAGCAAAGGCTTGGAGGTAGGAATGGAAGTGTTGTGGTGGGTGATGGGGGCAAGGCGGTGGCGAGGATTTCTGCGTGATGAGAAGTTAGAGGTCTACCAAGTTAGAGAGAGACCCCCTTCTCTTGGCAGGCAGCCATAGCAGAAAAGGCAATCATCCATCCATGATGGGAACTGGGGATCCAAACTCAACACCTTTCCTTGGCCTTGCCAGGTTCTAACACCAGAGTTGGGAACCTAGTGGGGGAGCTGGGTCAGGGGAGTAAGACTGGTTGATGAGCACGTAAAGATAACACCTCATCTTCTATCTTATTAAACAGGGTGACCTTGTATTTTTGTGTCAATTGTACATGCCACATTGCTTACACTAATTCCTTTTCCTCATAATCTGAGCAGCCACTGAAAAGGTGGTGAGACTTTTGGAAAATATGATCATTCCCTCTGCCCATGCTATGCTCTTGATTGCGAGTTGGTACGAAACTACTGTATAACACCTATTGTGTTCTGCCTTTCCATCTATGGAAAACCAAGAGGACACCAAATGGTCTAATGACCAGCTGCCCTTCCTGCTCTGTTCCCTCAGGTAGGGTGCCCTAGCCAAATAACTTTCTGTATTATAGGGGCAGTTCCGGCTACATTTGGGTAGAGAATTTTAGTTCCTTGCCAACACATGCAATTATTCAAACCAGCCAATCACATCCTCCCATGGGAACCAAAGGTCACCCCCAACCCTGATACTGGCTTCCATAGCCCCTGGTGACTCACTGTTCCCAATGCAATCTCAGTGTGGCCCTGTGTTATGTTCTCCCTCCCTAGGCTGTATATGTGACCAATAAACTGCTGTTAATCTCATCTGTCTAGTATCATGCACTTGGCAATCCCTATAACCCAAGGGCAGGAATCCCTTGCTCGCCAACAGGGTGAATAGGAAATAATAAGAACATCAGTAATTAAATCATTTATTATATTGCAAATTAATTTAAATATTAAACTATATATTTATTTTTAAATTACATACAAATTGTAAGTTAATTAAATATTATTATTTTAAATAATTATTAATTTAAAATAATTAAAACCACCAAAGAGGGTGCCATTTTCCAGGATTTTTAAGTACAAAGCAGGTACACTAGTAGTTTCTAATAGAATTATCCCGAGGAATGCCCTTGAAGGATATATCAAGTCAGCTTCCTATACACCTAATTATATTTTGCAGATACATCCAAAGTCTGCTGTAATAAACTTATGCTATTTTCAAGTTATAGAAATATGATATATTCCATGTTACAGAATATTAAGTGTTACATTAAGTATAGACCCTAGTAAATAAAATAGTAGAGAATTACAAGGAAACCAGTAGTTAAACTCAAAGGACATCTGCCTTCCATCCCAGATCTTATTTTAGCCAGGCCTATTCGAATGTCCCCTTTTTCTAACAGGAACTACAACGTGTAATTGGGATTTCCCACTGCCATGGGGAAAAGGATAGTAGGCTTCTTGTGAGTCCATTAGTAGCTGAGATGGGGAGGTTAAATTGTCACTCATGAATACGTCAGTTCACTTTCTTATTTAAAACTATACATGAACAATTCTACTTATCATCTGTCTTCCTCAGGTACTATCCACAAAAGAACTGTCCTAAAAGTCTACTCCAGGCTATCTATGAATCATCAGTAATCCCAGAGACCTACGTGGAAACCATTTCTTTATCAGAGCATGCTGGGGACACAGGTCTATTGTTTCAAGATTGAGAGGCTGTGGAGGACAAAAGGACATGGGTTTTCTTCCTCCACTCTTATTCCCATTCATCCTTGAATCTTTTCACTGGTTACATTATTAACTAGTTCTGTGTTTATTTTTAGCTTTCTTGAGTGGGAAACCAAGAAACATCTTAACATTCTAACAAACTTGTGTAGCATCTTTGAAAGCTAGAGCCAGGACAAATGGAAGAGAAGTAAAAATAAACATGTATTTAAGAAGTGAGATACAAAGATTCACTTTAGACAGGATCAGAAGCATTTCATTACACTTTCATACATCTCTAGGAGCAGAGAGAAAGAAGGCAGTAGCAAAGAGAAGAAAAAACACCTAAACCTAAGACAGACTTGTATTTGAATCTAAACTCTACTTCTTACCTGGCTGTGTGTAATGGCTGGCTCTTCAGGCTCTTTAATTTTATATTTCTCTAAACTATAAAATTGAGATAATGCCACCAGCTATGAAGATTAAATGAGATAATGTACACTTGTCTGGTACATGCAATAGGCAGGAAATAAAGACAAATTTTTAAAAAGCAGACATGAGAACAACAACAACTTAGTCCATTAAATAAGTGGAATGAATGGCAAGAGGAACTGGAAGGTTTTGTTCTTGTTCACCAGTGATCACCCCAGAATTTAGTATGATACCTGATCTATTTCTTGCATGCATGAATTAATAAATTAGTGGCCTTTATCCTAATATCTCACACAACAATAGTATAGTATGTGTAGACAAGTCTAGTCTGCCTCTTCTTTTTATATGGCCCAAGAGCCAAGAATGGCTTTTACATTTTAAATGGTGGTAAAAAATCAAGAATAATATTTTGTGACATGTGGAAATTACATAAAACAAATTTCAGTGTCTACAAGTAAAGTTTTATTGGATCACAGCCACACATTTGTTTTTGGACTGTCTATGGCTGCTTTCACACTATATGCACAGAACTGAATAGTTGCAACAGAGATCACATGGCCTGTAAAGTCTAAAATATTTACCATTTGACCATTTAGGGAAAAAGTTTACTGACCCTCACTTTATTAGCTTACCCAGAGCACAGTATATCTGCTTTGGAGCAAAAAACTGCCTGTTTTTTTTTTTTAACTTTTTTTTTTAATTTATTATTTATGATAGTCACAGAGAGAGAGAGAGAGAGAGAGAGAGAGAGAGGCAGAGAGAGAAGCAGGCTCCATTCACCGGGAGCCCGACGTGGGATTCGATCCCGGGTCTCCAGGATCGCGCCCTGGGCCAAAGGCAGGCACCAAACCGCTGCACCACCCAGGGATCCCAACTGCCTCTGTTTTAATCTGAACTCTGCCATTTACTATCTAAGTGAAACTGAATTATAAGCTTTTAACCTCAATTTGCGTCAGTTTCCCCATCCATAAAATAGGGATAATAATACTGTCTACCTGAAAGAGCTTTATGAAGATTAAATGAATTTATATGAATAATGTATTAACAACAGTGCCTCGTCATAGAAAGCTCATTTGCTTGCATGCATGTTCTCTGTCCTCATACATTTAGTGTCATCTGTAATATTAAAAAAAATTAGACACTTAAAAGTCTAGACTTGTATAAAAAATGACTTCAGAGAGAAGCTTCTGCATTATCAGTCATGTGAAACAGCTCATCATCAGTGTACACGGCTGAGTAAAGAACTCCTGCAATGAGATCATATGAGCCATGGTTTCATAGCAGGTCACCCTTGGTCTTGTTCTAAACGTTTAATTTCACTGTTCTTTTTGGGAGCTTACTACCTGTACAGTAATATCCTGCAGCTCAGAATAATCATAGTTTTACCCACATTACAGCACTGTCTCCTAATTCTGAAAGAATTTTGGTCACCAACTAATTTAGAGGTGTCTCATTAGATCTCAAAATACTTTTAAAAGCACTTTTCTAAACACTAGCTTTAACCCTCTTTGGTAAATAAAAATTACAATGAACATACAGACTGAAAAGACAGCTCTGAAAGATACAAAAAGCACGTGTCATGCAATGAAGGTGCTGATTCTTTTGGTTATGTGAATTCTAGTCTGCCATGTAAAGCAAAGTACCTGTATTTCTTTTCTAATTACAGATTTTCATCCTAAAGTTAAAGGAGTCTAGTGAACAGCACGTCACAACTCTGATCCCCTACTTTGAGCCACTAGCTAGCTAGCTAAAGGCACCAAAAAAGGAGAAGGAAGGAAGGAAGGAAGGAAGGAGGGAAAGAGGGAGGGAGGGAGGGAGGGAGGGAGGGAGGGAGGGAGGGAGGGAGGGAGGGAGGGAAAGTTAAGATACCAGAAAATAGTAAGGAAAGAGGGAAAGAGGAAAGAAGCAAGGAGCAGGTAGTAAGACCAAGCGTGATGCGCTCCTCCATCTGTGATGTGTGTCTGCATTACCCTAGGGTTAGCAGTGCTTTGAGCTCCCAGTGTGTTAAGGGTTTGTGTAAGGCATGGAGGTGACACAAGAAGGAAGGCTTCCTGTCTAGGAGGAAACAGTGCTGACAGCCTCTGCCTTTCTCAAGTACCTCCAAGATAACAAAGGCCTCCTGGGAACAGAGATTAACTACTTGTAAACTTTCCATTTATTCTAAAACTTTCCATATTAAAAAGCAAAACAAACAAACAAAACCCCCAGAAAAACTCTTCCCTCAACTGGAATGGAAGGGGATAATGAAAGGGAAAGGAAGGAGGATTTTAGTTTTCACCTTTATGCACATTTAACTTTAAAAGAAAAAAAAGAATTCTATGTAACTTTTATAATTAAGAAAATACATAAAAAACTGAAAATCCCCATTCTCCCTCTCCCAAGTTTAATAACCTCAATTATTTCAAGCATCCCTCATAAACATTTTTTTTTTAATACTTAGGAAGAAAAGATCAAAGGTAAGGGGGAGGGTGGGCTGGAGACAGTCCTCTCCATCTAAGCCTCCCATGAAATGAAAAAAAAAAAAAATCAAACCATGTTGACATGTAGATTATGGCAATAATTTTCAGTATACTTCCTGTACAGACTTTAGGTGAACACACTTCTAACCCTCTAGACTGTGTACCACTGTCAAGGAAAATGATAAATTCCCTATATGATAAACCCAAGTAAGAAAGAATGTTTTCACCTTAACCTCAGGTGAGTATGGCAAAATAGAAGCTACTGTGAACTCCAACACCTCTATACACAGTCACAGATTTTAACTCATGGAATCCACCCACAGGGCATTAGCAAAAAGGACAGAAGAAATATTTACTGGGGCCAAGATTTCAATGAGCACTAATCTACATAGTACAGAAGAGCATCTGAAAATACTTTGCTCCTTAACAGTGGGAAGAGCTCAATTAAAATTAAAGATGTTTAGAATTAGTACTATGGAGAATAGATCTAACAAGGCTACATTCAACGAACTGGCTAGGATCTCCACTTAGTCTACTACACAAAAGCACTGGCGCCTGCCTTTGGCCCGGGGTGCAATCCTGGAGACCCGGGATCAAATCCCACATCAGGCTTCCGGTGCATGGAGCCTGCTTCTCCCTCTGCCTATGTCTCTGCCTCTCTCTCTCTGTGACTATCATAAATAAATAAAAATTAAAAAAAAAAAACAATCAAGAGTTAATAAAATAACCACTGGATATAAAAACATACGTAAACTAATTTTACCAACAAATAAATTCCTGAACCTATTAGAGCTAATATATTTGCTTATTTTCAGTGATTAAATTTTGCTCTATAGTTTATATATTTTAATGAGACCAAAATTCACTTAATAATCACAGAAAACTTTCACCCTTCACATCTTTATTTTATATTCTTTGCTAAAGCCTTAGTACCAATTTTCATTTTAAAAGTTCCCTTTATCCTTCTCCAAATATGGTACTCAGCATATACTTGATATGTAGTTAAGAATCTGTGATCTAGTTTATAGCAGCAATGTCCACAATAGCCAAACTGTGGAAGGAGCCTCGGTGTCCATCGAAAGATGAATGGATAAAGAAGATGTGGTTTATGTATACAATGGAATATTACTCAGCCATTAGAAACGAAAAATACCCACCATTTGCTTCAACGTGGATGGAACTGGAGGGTATTATGCTGAGTGAAATAAGTCAATCGGAGAAGGACAAACATTATATGGTCTCATTCATTTGGGGAATATAAATAATAGTGAAAGGGAATAGAAGGGAAGGGAGAAGAAATGGGTAGGAAATATCAGAAAGGGAGACAGAACATGAAGACTCCTAACTCTGGGAAATGAACTAGGGGTGGTGGAAGGGGAGGAGGGCGGGGGGTGGGGGTGAAGGGGTGACGGGCACTGAGGGGGGGCACTTGACGGGATGAGCACTGGGTGTTATTCTGTATGTTGGCAAATTGAACACCAATAAAAAATTAATTTATTATTAAAAAAAAGAATCTGAGGGATCCCTGGGTGGCGCAGCGGTTTGGCGCCTGCCTTTGGCCCAGGGCGCGATCCTGGAGACCCGGGATCGAATCCCACATCAGGCTCCCGGTGCATGGAGCCTGCTTCTCCCTCCACCTGTGTCTCTGCCTCTCTCTCTCTCTCTGTGACTATCATAAATAAATAAAAAATTAAAAAAAAAAAAAAAAGAATCTGAGATCTAGAAATAGTATTTAATACATGAAAAGGAAACATGTAATCTATTAAATAGTTTTCACGGGTTATCTGTGCAAATTCACAAGCGTATTCTATATTTTACTTGTCTTCTTAACAGCTACAACATGGGATTTTATCTGTTGTATAGTGAGAATACTAAAAATAAAGGAAAGAAGTTTTTTTTAAGTGAACATTGTTCTAGAAGACCTCATAACTTTTTAGTTAAGGTAAGATACTTTTTCCATCTAGATACTAAACTCTAGATTGGCGTTCCTAATACACTTTATTTGCAGACAACAAAGAGTCTAATATATTTCGGCAGATTAGATATCCAAATCCTAAAATAATTATATAGATAATTCACCCTATAAAAGTACATTTTCAGTAACTAAATCATTGCAATCATTTCCATATATATATATTTATATGTATTTATATATAAATATATATATAAAATATATATATATATAAATATTTATATATATTTATATATATATATTTTATATATATATATATATATAAACTGCACAAAGGCCTTCACCAGATTCTTGACTTTGGAGCATCTTAGTAAATTCCTTTGTGCAGTTTATATATATATATATATTTATAAATTTATAAATTTATAAATTTATTTATATTTATATATTTATAAATATATATATATATATAAACTGCACAAAGGCCTTCACCAGATTCTTGACTTTGGGGCATCTTAGTAAATTCTGGCTAACTCCAAAGGTACCTACAAACTGCTCAGAATTTTGTTTTAATTTGTGTTCTTACTACATGTAAGGTTACAGAGACAGGTCTTTCATTTAAGAAGAGTTTTATAAAATTATTTATTTATTTTTTTAGTAATATAATTGTATTTTCTGAATAACATATCAAATAGATACCTTAATATCTGTACTACTTTGAGAAACTGTCAAAAATTGCTTTTGATTGGCAGGGAATTTAGACCTATGGCTTCTTTCTGTAGGTTTGGTAAGAAGACCAATAGAATGAGGAGAATGGAATGTTTCTTAACAATTCCATAACATGGCAGGATGCTCACTATCTAATAAAGATACTCATACGAAGTCTTTTAGCTCAATTTCTCTTCTTCAAGGGAACTCTGTTTAAGCAAATAGCGCTAATTCTCCAAGTCAGTGTAATTGCTTTCCAAAATTAACAGATGTTTCCGGTGCATTCTGGAAGCCTGGTCAGTGGGACACTGGTTTACTCAAAATGCAGCTGGATTCTGACCTCATACAAGTAAAAGCAACATATAACCTGATAACTATTTACTCAGATGTGACCACCTATTTTGTGCCAGGTATTTGCTGAGGCCAGGGACACAAAGATGCTTATACTCTCATAAAATTTATCCTTATATTTCTTATGTCTTATGTTCCTCTTTTTGGAAGAAGTGGTGGGGAAAGCTAACAAAGTGCTATGATAGAAAGGTGAGGTAGTGCTGTGCAAAAGCAGACCAAGAAAAGGGGTGACTACTACTACTTGGCATAACAATCAATACAGTAGATAGCAGCTATTAATTTTATTACACCATAAACAGGAAATGCTAGGCAATATGCTATGGAATGGAGTAGCAACACAAGTATCCATAAACTTACCTCCTCATTTAGTCTTCCAATGAATATTTACTAAGTGCCTACTATGTGTAAGGCACTATTCTAGGCACAGGGGAGAAAGTACTGTTAACAAAATTAAATACCTCTCATTCATGCTGATTATATTTTAGTAGGAGAAACAGATGGGCAAATAAAAAACAGATACTATACCAATGAGAATAGAAAGTGTTAGAAAGGACAACAGAACTGCGTAAGTAGGACAAGTGGATGGGTTGAAGAGGTAGGAATATTTTCTTACCTTTTTTTTTAAATAAATATTTTATGTATTTAATCATGAGAGACACAAGAGAGAGAGAGGCAGAGACATAGGCAGAGGGAGAAGCAGGCTCTATGCAGGGAGCCCCAGCAGGATTCGATCTCAGGACTCCAGGATCACACCCCAGGCCGAAGGCAGGCACCTAACCGCTGAGACACCCAGGTGTCCCTTTCTTACCTTTCCTACACTGGAAGGGGGGATTTTTTACAAAAGGTAACATCTGAGTTAGGTCTAGAAGGATGACGGATAACCTGTCTGGCAGGAAGGGTGTGTCAGGTTGTAAAACAAAGCTATAAGCAAAGTGCTTAGGAATGTTGGTTGGTCTCATACAGGTGGGCAAACTGATGAGATTAGAAAGGCCAACTGGGACCAGACCACAAAAAGTCTTATATTATAAGGCAAAGAGTTTGAATTTTAGTCTCTGGGGCATAGGGCATCAAATGATGCTGAATTACAAGATAATTCTTTAAAAACAATAAACCAAAGATTCTCATTTGAAAATAGGCCAAAGAAACAGAGATTTCACCTTAGAGGATACATAGATGGCAAATATGCACATGAAAAAGATATTTAACATCATCAGCCATCAAGGAAATGCAAAATCACCACACTGGATGTCACTGCACACCTATCAGGATGACTAAAAAAAAAAAAAAAAAAAAATCACAAACACCAAGTGCTGAAGAGGATGTGGAGACACCCAACTATTTACATTGCTGGTGGGAAAGTTAAATGGTACAGCTACTCTGGAAAACAGTTTGGCAATATCTCCTAAAACTAAACATGCAATTACTACATAACCCATAATTGTACTTTTGGGTATTTATGCCAGAGAAATGAAAACATATGTTCACACAAAAACCTATACATGAATGTTCATTATAGCTTTATTTTTTTAAAGATTATTTATTTATTTATTTATTCATGAGAGACACAGAGAGAGAGAGAGGCAGAGACACAGGCAGAGGGAGAAGCAGGCTCCATGCAGGGAGCCCGATGCGGGAGGGACTCGATGTGGGACTGGATCCTGGGTCTTCCGGACCACACCCTGGATTGAAGGTGGTGCTACATCACTTGAGCCACCCGGGCTGCCCTTCATTATAGCTTTATTTGTTAAAAGCCAAACAATAGAAATGGCCCTTTAACTGGTTGTCCTTTAACTGTAATCTTACTCAGTAACAAATGGAAAGAATTACAGATGCATGCAACAACTCAGATGGATCTCCAGGAATGAATAGAATGATGATTCCATGATATGTAACATTTTTGAAATGACAAATTTGAAATGGATTACTGGTTGCCAAGGACTGGGGAGTGAGATGGGTGGGATGCTGGTATGGTTATGAAGAGATAACAAGAGGGATCTTTGCAATGATGGAATTATTCAGTATCTTTACTATGATGGTAGATACACAAACCAACTCATGATAAAATTATACAGAACTACATATACACTGAGTACAAGTACAACCAGGGAAATCTAAATAAGATCAGATTTTATCATTGTTAATATTCTAATTGTGCTATTTTACTATCATTTTACAAAATATTATCACAAGGAGAAACTAGCTACAGGATACTACTTTTTCTCTGTACTATTTCTCACAACTACACATGAATCCAGTTATATCAGTAACAATTTCAACTTAGAAATAATTAACCAGATTGTAAATTCCTTATGAATAGGAACTGACTTTGGTCTCTCTGACTTCTTGTCTGATTCCCCCACCCCTCATTTCTAAAAGTTGAGACCAGTGTGAGAGAAAGACATACTAAGAGGAAATTATTTGGTTTCTGGTTTATCCAAGGGGAATTAAGTTTATTAATTTCTATAAAAGTAAAATCTATATTTTATCAAAATTTTCTATAAATTCTATAAAATAAAGTCTAAAACAACTGTCTTTGATGTTGTTGGCTTACTAGTGAATAAAATCACTTGAAAATATCCCCAGTAGCAGCTAAAATGTCACTACGTTTACATAGGAACCAGACGCCTTTGAAATCAACTGTCATTAGGTAGGAGTCTTTGGGCATGAGAGTCACAGAAAACTGGCAGATTGAGGCCATGAGATTTCAGCAGGCTCCTCTAACAAAAGCCTTCAGAGCAGTAGCACTCTGCTATCCCCTTTCTATCCTGTTTTAGGATGAAGCATTAGAAGAGGAAAGGCAGGAAACAAGTGATATACAGGGCAGTGAAACATATGTCTACACCTGTAGACTAAAAAATGCAAGCATTTATTTATACACTTTTTTTATAATGAAACATCCTCACAATGAAGCACATTGTGTACTTATTTCTAGATAGATTTTAATTTGGATTGAGAAAAAAACCCTAAAAATTAGAAGTCTGAATTATAGAATATTTCAAATGAAATACAACTTGGGTTCTTTCCTTTACATGTATCTCCTTTAATACCCAAGTAGAGGTCTTATCAGGGTTGCTTTAGAGAAACTTATAATCAGCACTGAAATAATTTTATGAAGCACACATTGTTAAAATACCCAGCAGAGTATGCAGAGAAGGAATTTAAGTATATTTTCTATAAGATGATTTTCAGCCTTTATTTACTTAAAACTAGCCAAATTCAGCTGAACCAAGACAGGATAACTACAGATGCCAAATTAAAAAGTCACAAAGAGGGATCCCTGGGTGGCGCAGCGGTTTGGCGCCTGCCTTTGGCCCAGGGCGCGATCCTGGAGATCCGGGATCGAATCCCACATCAGGCTCCCGGTGCATGGAGCCTGCTTCTCCCTCTGCCTGTGTCTCTGCCTCTCTCTCTCTCACTGTGTTCCTATCATAAATAAATAAAAATTAAAAAATAAAATAAAAAGTCACAAAGAGGCATCATGATCAGTGTCACCTTGGAGATAGAATCCATAAACCTCTTGGTTGTCAGCTGCCCCAGAAATGATGCAAACAGTGCTCATCTAAGAATTTCTTTCAACCCACAGCCCAAATCTATGCATTCCCTCACCCAGTTTCAGGTCTTGCCCTCTTGTAATTTACAAGATTACAGAAATCCTACCTCCTCTAATATTCAACTAGAGAGTGTATCACCTGCCTCTTTGGGGGAAAAAAGCCCTGCCATTCACCTAAATCTCTTTTTTTCTCATTAAGATAATAAGGACAGGGCAGCCTGGGTGGCTGAGCAGTTTAGTGCCGCTTTCTGCCCAGGGCGTGATCCTAGAGACCAGGGATCGAGTCCCACATCGGGCTCTCTGCATGGAGCCTGCTTCTCCCTCTACCTGTGTCTCTGCGTGTCTCTCTCTCATGAATAAATAAATAAAATCTTTAAAAACATGATAATAAGGATAGGATGGTATCATAAAAGGTATTTCAGCCTTACAAAATTATTTACTTTGGGGATCCATAAGTAGTGATTAACTATTAAACTACAGTGCTTCAGAGGTCAGAACGTATTTGACAGAATGACATGACAAATAGTGATAACAGCTAAAAAAGTAACTTTCATGTAAATCAGCAGGAAAATATGAGACATGCATAGTTCTTTCTGTGTCACCGATGTCCCCAAGAAATGGTGGTAAATGAAAGGAACCATTTTAACTTGCTTTGAATAGAGCCACCATTAACTTGACTAAATGCAAACATGCTATGATTAGTTCCGTTTCCAAACACTGAAATATCAATTTCCTAACCATATAAATTTTCTAATCAATGAGCTCTCTTGCATGAAAAATGTGGGGCCTCTGAAAATGCTCAGTGATGTCTATATATATCACTGCAGATGTCCTTGTGTTTTCTGTCTAGACAGTGTACAAATTGTGTACAGAAATATTTTGTCCCCTGGGTAAAAAATTCATAGACCTCTACCAATATCAAACATAAAAGAAACAAAAAATGGCAAAACCAATGCCTTGTAACACAGAACATTATGAACATGTTCTAATTTAAAATCAGTCATGTTTCAGGGTCAGAAAACTGGGTTCCACACTGTTTACCTACATAAACCTGTGTGCCCTTGGGAAAGTTACTTAATTTCATTAAGTCTTAGTTTCCTCATCTGTAAAAGAAGATAATATCTGTCTTATAACAGGGACTAAATTAAACACATGCAAGAGCTCCTAGCATGATGGTGGCATAGCAGAAATATTGAGTAAATAGCAGCTATTACTATTTAGCATGGAATCTGTGTTACGTGATGTTAACAGCATTTCTTTGATATTATCTGATTGATAAACTTTTGATGAAGTGGGGGAAAAATTGGATTGATTGAGAGTCAGATAATGGAGGGAAGAAAGTTTGTTAACATATGTGAGAACCATCAGGTATTCATTGGCTGAAAAGTTTCTGCTTAATTTGAATCCTCATCTCCCTGAAACCACCTTAAAAACAGAGCCATATAATCCTATGTTCATATGCATATATAATCTTGCATTCATAAGCTGTATGCAGCTGTCCTTCCTGTCCATCTCTTGTAACAGAAGAAAAAAGGCAGTGTCACAATCAAATCTGAACTTTTTATAACAACTAAGATCACCTGAGTTTTCCTAATCTTGCTGACTTTCTCTGCAAAGGTTCCACAACACCATTAGCAGGGACAATGTGGTATTTTAAAGCAGAAGGTTGGAGTCTTGATTTTGTAATTTCCCATCTCTGTGGTATGGGGAAAGTCAACAAGTCTTGCTGGGCTTGGCTTCATCAGTAAATGAAGAGGCTGCACTGGTCAATTGTAATGACTCATTTAGTTCTAAAATTTAACGGTTTCATAACTACATTTGACCTAAAACCACTAAAGGCATACCTGACTTTCCAAACTCCTCAAACTACCCCAAAGACACCCCATGTATGTTTCCTCACCCAAACCTGATACCAAATAAATCATATCTGACACATGAACAATCTCATTACTCATCTCTCCCTCCCCTGTCCTGAGTCCTTCCCACAACCTAGCAAGGCATAGGCAGGAACTGTGCTTTCATTTCCCCTCATGTAACAGTGGAACCATGCAATAAAAATTTGAGTGAAACTATTACTCATTTAAATTGAAATTTCTGTTGACTTGTGACTGGATACATGTAAAGACCAATAGAAAGACAGGGGAAAAAAGTCACTAATTATTCCTTCTTTATATTATACCAACTTTCCTGGACTTGAAATTACAATTGACAAACAGTTCAAATCAGAACTGCTTTTCAGATGAAGAAAACAAAGTATAAGCTATTCCAAATTTATTAAAAGCCAAAACTCATAAAGACTCCTAACTCTGGGAAACGAACTAGGGGTGGTGGAAGGGGAGGAAGGCGGGTGTTGGAGGGGAATGGGTGACGGGCACTGAGGAGGACACTTGACGGGATGAGCACTGGGTGTTTTTCTGTATGTTGGTAAATTGAACACCAATAAAAATTAATTAATTTTAAAAAAAAGCCAAAACTATTCTTTATTTCCTAACGTTTCAGATGATACTAACAAATGCCAAAGTATATCAATTATCATAAATGTTACCAAGAAACTGACTTCAAAGAAAAATATGAAGTATTTTTTAATACTAAGTAAAACAAATTTTCAATGGAATCCACAAGAGCTAAAGACTAAGTAGTTGTACCTTTTAAACAGAAAAAGGCTAACTGTGTTTGTTTTCCTTTTCATTTTTATCTAAACATTCAGGGGAAACTGACTTTCTTTGTTCAGTGTTTATTATTTCACCTTTCCTGAAGCAGAAACCAAAACACTTTGATAATGGGAGAGCCTGGTAAACAGATCCTTGGACATTAGGGCTCAGAACGACTAAGCCAGTTGCATTTTAGAGGTCCATTTTTCCTGAAGTTAATATCACCATGATTTGATTTCTTCTCATATAAAAAGGTATGATAATACCATATACAACCTCACTCAAGTCCACACTTATATAGAACCAAAATGGATCTATAATACATGCAAAGGCTGAGAAATCTAAAAGAAAACTGCAGAAGACAGCTGTTCTTCCTGGAAATGCTATTATCACACTTTATTCCATTGATATAGTCTATTTGGTCAACCCAAGTTTTATTAACTCCAAGGATAGATTATCTCTGCCGGATGTCAAAACTACTTGCAAATACTTTTTTCTTTCTCTTCAGAGATCCACTAACACACTTACTAGATTCAGATCAATCCAAAGCAGTTTTTCTATACCACTCAGAAGAAACTAGGCAGTTCAGTTCTTAAACTTAATTTTTAAACTCAATATTTAATAAAAAAGATCAGTAAGTACTTCTTTATAGTTTCCCATACCTAAATGTGTTACAACTGAAACTGCTCTTTGAGTTGTAACACATTTTGCTACACTTTGCTACTAACAAAGTTACAAAAAAGTATTAAAATAAATAGGCTCTTGTAAAAAAATAAATAAATAAATAAATAAATAAATAAATAAATAGGCTCATATAAACATGTCTACTTTTTAAATAAAGGGCTTTCCCTAAAAAACAAATTAATCTATGCAATTCCAGGAAAAGATGATGCACTTAAAAGAAATGTCTGGAAGAACACAGAAAGCTTACAAAAGTAATATACAAAGCACTGGCATTATTATGAATGTCTGAAATATGAACATACTCATCCCCCTACATAAGAACATGAGCCTAGATTTGGAATTCCCCTGAACCACCTGGAGGAATGGTGAGCCAGATTTTACCTTCTCCTCCTCTTCATCCTGTTCCTTCCCCCTTAATACTTTCCTCAACACACTGCCCTCTACCTTCTTGAATGTACCAGTACTTAAAAGTTATAAAAATTTTATTTGATTGCTCTGCTTTAGTATTATCATAGTTTCATCTGCTATTAATTCCACTGCATTCTTCATATATTAGAAGCTAAATAAGTTCCTATGTGCTGGCTAAGAACCCAAGACCTACTCACAATTATTTCTACTGCAAAAATGCACTAAATTCCAAACATCCTACTAATAGGTTTAATCCATTTACTACTGATTGATGGGTTATCAGATTATCTTTACCTATTAGGTCCTTACAGGAATTAAAAATGCTTAGGAAAAGAATGAGGGACTTCCTTGTCCCCTCCCCACATGTGCCATTTCCCAAAAGGTTCACATTGAGAACATTTTTCCAGGAAACAGGTCAGAAACTCATTTTGCAAAGCAATTTCTGTCTCACTGATGTAACTAATTATAATTTTCAAAAAGTAAAATCATGATATGATTGGCTAAATAGAGAATTTTTAGATTTTTACTATTCAAAAAGTTAATAAGCACAGCAATAGAAAACCAATTAGGTCTAAAAATAATGCTACCTTTCCCCTCCCTCCAGAAATGTGTAAATATCAGCTATCTCAAAACAGTATATTTTTTACGAAGACAGGATGTGTGTGTACATGTGTGCATGTACACACAATAACAATGTAGGATACTTGTTCTTCTATCTCTTTACTAAAAATATACCTCTAAAAGCATAATGTGACATTCTACCACAGAAAAGCATATATTTGATAAAATGTCACTTATCTGTTTTGGCAGGAAATGAGACCAAAGTGATAGAGCTGGACAAAATAACGCAATTTCACTAATTGCTAATAATTAATTTGAAAGAAAAAAAAAGAAAAGCCTTATTGCCAAGAATTAAAATCCAATGCATCTAGCTGCAGTTTCAAATGTAGGGTAAGTATGTAAACAAAGAGATTTGCCAAAATTGTGTGTTATGATTCCAACACAAGAAAGATAAATTAAAGAGCCATGCAAATTTTTTATATTTCCTGAGCTGATGCTGAAAATAACTCAGAGGAAAGGGCTTCTTTTGAGATATAGGAGTCCTAACCCTTATCCTTTGTGCATAATCTTATCAGTGCTGTGACAAGATGAAAATGCTTATTAGGGCTATTAATTTATACTTTAGTCATTACATTAAAATCCAACAATACCACCAGATGGTAAATACAACCCAAGAGAGATATCTTCTAGCACAGGTCTGACGATTTATAACACAAAAGCCATAACAGGATTTTAGAGGATTTGTAATTTGGCAGCTCGTTAAGCCCAGTTTTGTGTTTAAAATGGGGAGAAGACAAAAAACTTAAGACTTCCTTTTATCAGAAATGAAGGTATACTAATTAATTAAGAAGAAATTAATTTTTTTAAGATTTTATTTATTTATTCATGAGGGACGCACAGAGAGAGGCAGAGACATAGGCAGAGGAAGAAGCAGGCTTTCTGCAGGGAGCCTGATGCAGGACTCAATCCCAGGACCCTGAGATGACAGCCTGAGCTAAAGGCAGATGCTCAACTGCTGAGCCACCCAGGCATCCCAAGAAGAAATTATTTTGAAGTTTATTTTATTTTGAATCCTGGTACTTGAGGAAAACCGAAAGATAAATCCAAAACTGTCAAGTGATGGGGACTTCCAGGCAAAGTTTCAAGAAAACAGCCATCCACATTGGCTGATTCCATTTCCTCTCTTTGAAATCCTCAGTCTGCAATCTGGCTTTTTCCCAGAATACCAATGACACTGCTCTTATCAAGATTAGAAAATGACCTCCTACATGCTAAATTCAATCACATCCATTTTATAAGCCTTGGGTCAAGTGTTAACAAATCCGTGAAGTCAACTTTAATACCTTAATTGGGGTATAACTCAAACAAAGCTTGGGTCAATAACAACAACAACAAAAAAAATGTTGCCCTCTAATTGTCTGTTACCTCACTGGACAGAAGTTCCTGGGAACACGCACACCTCTTTCACCTTTGAAGGCACAGTGCTTTACACACGGTTAATATCATAGAATAAATAAACTGAGGACTTGCCAAGTTACCCAGGAAAACCCAGTAATTGTTCTTTTTTTTTTTTTTTTGAAGCGCTTATAATAACTAAAACGATAGAGGAAAGACCTAGAAAGGTTGCAAGGAAAATTTTTCTTGGTTAGAGAATTAAGACATCTGCTACAATTTTAAGAGAAAAATTCCCATATTTGCACACTATTATTTTGATTTGTCTATAACTCTTTAATATTAAAGGCCCGAATTTACTAACTTCCCTATGAAAATCAAACTTCTTAATAATACTAATAAATGAGCATTCACTAACTGGACAAGTCAGTGAGAAAAAAAGAAAGGCCTACTGGCCAGTGAGGTATTTTAGGATAATTATGTTTGAAACATTTTGGGGAAGAGAACTCATAACTGTACCCAAAAGGTACCAAAATGCCTGAGTTTCTCACAATCTTCCTCCCCAAAAACCTGCTTTTGAGAACCCAGAGCAGTAAGCAAAGGACGACCTATCTGGGACCATGTAAAGCAACTGTTTCTCTGGCCACAGGAATTCCCTTTACCCTCTTTTACCTTCAGATTTGACTATTCACCCTTCCCTGCTGTAGGGATTCCCAGGACCACTTCTTGCCCCATCAAACGCTCTTCCTCCAGTTTGTCCTCCTCACTCTTGCCTGAGGTCAGAAATTCAATGAGCAGAATTATGCAGAGAATGGGGAGGGAAGGGGGCAGGGGATAGAAATAGTAAGGAGAAAAGAGGGAAAAACATCCACTGCACACTAAATCCCAACTACCCAGCCCCTCCCTGCTCCTTATCACTGCCAATGCCTTACAGTCTTTCTCAGAGCAAACACAGCCCCCAGTTTCCTCATTCTTCTTTAGTCACCTCACCCTTTCCACAAACACTGCTGTCTCAGACCCAGGGGATGTGCTCCTCTGACAGAACGGTGCTCAACCCCACCCTGGCTGACCAAAGCTCCTGTCTGAGACAAAGAAGCAATGGGAGGAAGAATTCACCTAGAAAAGGGGAAGGAAGAGCCAGTTCAGTAATGGTTAATATAATGTAGGTGCTAACCCAGGTCCTCTACCAACATTTCCAAATCTCTTTCTTTGGGCAATACACTCGAATTTCCAAATTATCGTGAACTTTTTAGAACACAATCCAATTTGTAACTGGGGAATTGCACACAATTTCTTACTGAGAAATTACAAACATGCTATGAATTAGTAAATTCATACCAGCTGTTGGATTCATGAAACATCTGTACTCTAAAGAAGGTGACTGTATGGGCCACCCCAGGCTTGGCAATGTCTGTTTACTAATCCAGAATCCGGTTGGTTATATCTGTGGACTCTGCAAACCTAGTAAGTCTCTGTTAACCAGTCCCTATGAAAGATCCAGAATCTCTTCCCTGAGGATCAAGGAACTGTTAAAGACACTTCTTTATTCACTCCAGCAGCACCATCTTAAATAGGATTCGTTTGCGTTTTTTCTATCATTTTAGAATTCTATTCTATTGGATTTTAAATTAATTACTCCCAAGCAGAGGCCTATGTATTTTCAACAGTCAGACTGCCAAACAGGATTTCCATTTGGATCCACTCAGCTCATGTGAAATGTATGTCCCACTTCTCATTTACCTTGTGTCAGGCTGTCCAGGTGTCCTCCACATGAGGGCTTGGATTTTGCTTTCTCTATTCAATGTTTTACAAAAGATACAATCTCCTAGGAAAAGCTGTTACTCTGACCCTACGACTGAAGGCTTTTGATTCAGCTGGCACATTTCAAGAGTCTCAAGCCTGGCTCTCTGCTCCAGGCCTAAACAAAAATCTCTGTGGAAAGCTAATTCAAAAGCAGAGCTCACTCACTCTTTACCAAGCTGCTCTACTTGACAGCCTGTAACCTGTCCAAAGCCGCCCTCAGTTTCCTGTGGCCTTGAGAAAGAACCCTCCTTAAGAATGCCATCCAGCTGCACTGGCTGGCTGTGTACATTAACCCCTTCCAAACTGGTTTCCCACCATCATCTGAGCAGCAGTGCCCTAACTGCATAAGAAACATACCAGAAAAAGGACAAGTTCCAAAAGTTTACAGCTGGTGTTAGCAATAATCACAAATTCTTGGGATTTAAGTCTAAGGGCCAATAGGACAGCCAAATCTCCAATTTCAAGAAAAAAACTTCGCCTTAGCTAAGGATTGTAGTATACCATAAAGAAGCCAAATCAATTCCTCTTTCACATACACACACACATTATACAAAAGCATATTAAGAGGAAAGCACTACCAACAAAACTGTTCCATGGAGAGAAGAGCAAGCAAGAGTATACACAATTTTTTTTTAGTTGGATATTTAATTTCAATTTTCTGTCCAAATATTTATGCCAAAGAAAAGGCTTTACCTTGGTATTAATACTCAGGCAGTTGTAAATAGAATAAAGTCAAGCTATGAGAAAAGTTAGGCAAAGAGGTTAAGTCTTTTAAGACTCAAAGGAGGAAGGGCACAGATGATGAGTAGAGAAAAATGCTAAGATAGCATCTGAACACTAAAAATTAGAACAATTTTACTTGATACGCTAAGATTTTGCTTGACATTTTTATTTATTCAGTTCACCTGATAATCTTCTGAGCCCCTACTGTGTCACCATATATGCTACTATTTCTACAAAAATCCGACTGTAAGACCTGAGTACTTGAAGGGTTGGGGTGAGTGATCTAAGAACATCAAGACTTCAAAAAGGGCCTGTATGCTTTATGTTACACACATAACATCTTAAATACACTGCAAAGGTCTTCTTTGTGACTACAGAGAGAGAACAAAGCTTCCCCGGTGGTTGTTTACTTTGCCTCTTTTTCATTCATTCTCTCACCCAACCAACATCTACTCATCCTTCCAAACACCCTTGTGTGGCCTCATAAGGGATAAAAGATATGACTCAAACCCTTCATGGAACTTAAAACTGAATACAGAACATCAGACATACCAGTGAATGACTATACCTTAAGACAAACTGAGATAAAGGCTGTAGGGATACCACAGCATAATGGGGAGATCAGAATAGGAAATAAACATTTCCTACTAGGTCTGTAAAAGCTTCATAACATAGCCAATGGTTGCTGAGCTGGACCACCAAGGATGGTCAAGGTTTCAATAAGGTGGGTACAGTAGGGATATCACAGGTAGTAAATACACATACAAAGGTGAGAAAGAAAGGATAGTAGCTTTCCCTTTCCCACATTTTTCCTATGTCCATATTTTGGCAGTAATTAGTCTTTGAGAAGCAAAATAATCCTCAGAATAGAAAATTTTGTAAACTTAGAAGTTTTACCTGACAAGGCAAATGCATGGATTTCAAATTCCACAGATTCCTTTTTCTTTCCCTCTTTTTTTAAGTAGGCTCCATGTCCAGCATAGAGCCCAACACAGGGTTTGAACTCAAGTCCCTGAGATCAAGCCCTGAGCTGAGATTAAGAGTTGGATGCTTAATCAACTGAGCCACACAGGCGCCCCCAAACTTCACACATTTCTTTTTTTTTTTTTTTTTAACTTCACACATTTCTACACCTAAGAAATGAACCTCACCAGACTGGACAATTTCCTCCCCTAGATTCCTGCTATAACCTCTACGTTGGTGCCTTAGAGGGCCTGCAACCTTGCTGTTCTAGGTCTCCCTTGTACTACCTACACTACCACTGGTTCAAACCCTTTGAATCAGCTATTAAGTCAGCTACTTGCAAGCTTGCACTGAAAATACCCATTAACTGACTATATGATAAAATAACACTGCAGTTTGGAATAATTTAATATATGCTTAACTAAACCACTCAAGTGATTTTTCCCCAACTCACAGGGTTGCTGAAGGTTAATTTCAGTGATCCATGCAGAAGTAGTGTCCGTCAGACACCTAAGTGTTACCTGGAATGCTGATGTCTGGGTCCAAGTTGCAGCTGGCCATCTGGAGCTTCATATGGCTCTTCTACCTCATACACATTTGCATCGTCCTCCATGCTTCTGGAATTCTGCCTTTCTAACTCGGGAGTTTTCCCTATGGCCATAATAAATGGCAAGTTCTCATACTCTGGTATTTCCTCATAATGGCGTACATTTTCATACTCTGGTGCACAGCCACTTGTAGTAGATTTGCAAGGCCCCTGAGATGATGATTCCCTGGAGAGCATTTGATCATCCAAAGACTCAGCTCTTGGTCCATTAGCTGCACTGGTGTGGCCCCGAGACTTCTTCCTCTTCTTTTGGGATTCGAGGCTGTAGTTATCTGCAGAATATGCCTTGATGGGCTTACTTCTCTTCTCTTCTACCAACATGCCATGCCAATCACTTTCAATTCCTTTCTTCTCCCCACCTGAGAGACTGCCTGCGGTTGTATCTCCAAGCTGGCTATTCTTGAACCAAAATTTCTGGAAGTCACTCTTCATGAAACAGATGGACAGTTTCATGTTGAGCAACTTCTTTAAAGAGTTTTTCTTTTGAGTGTCTTTGCAAGGCTTAGTGCACCTTTCTGCATCCATAGCAGATAACGATTTTGCTCTAGGCTTAGTATTGGCAGTTGAAAGCTCACTATTTGATGATATTGTGACAGACTTTAGGGATTCCGGGTTCCCTGAAAAGGGTAAAATAGGATGAGGTAATTTCCACACTGGCTTTTCTGAAGCCCGTTTAGGCATATCAAAGGAGGACGACATATTGAGGTTTTGGGCACACAAATGCTGAAGGTGATTGCTTTCTAGACCCTTCTCTGAATTATTTTCTTCATTTGAGGGGTAAGAACTTTTCTCCACAAGCTCCTCTGAGGCAGCCTTTTTAAGAACTCCTGCAGCAGGCAAGCTGTGTCTCTGAGGTTTTTTGGGGACAATTCTTGAGGAACTTTCACCTTTTATTTTAGATTCCTTTTGCATTTGAGAGGCAGACACTCCCAGGTTACAGGTGGTAGGCAAATGTTCATTGCAGGTTAATTTGAGTTGCTTAGGCAGGCTCATAGATAAAGTACTGCATCTTATAAAATTGGTCCCTTTGTCCACAGCAAGTGACATACTAGAACCATCTACTGTCTTGCTGTCAGAACATAAATTAGAATCTGTTTCCATTTTTTCAAAGGAAGATGTTTCATGATGCATAGCTTTCTGTGGATTGACTAAATGTTGTCTGTCTCCATTGGAGTCCCCATTCAATTCACTTTTATTTCCTGGATTCACTTTGTCCACCCGTTCCTGGTTACACAAAACATTCTGATGAAGAATACTGATTTTATTGTTTTTCAAAGCAGCATCTAAAAGACAAGAAGAGTTACTGTCTAAATTCTCTGGTTCTTCAGTACTTTCACTAGGAACATCTACATACTTTTGACGTAATAGACGAGCAGCCCGTGTCTTTCTGGGCTTGGGGGTTGGAAATTTGGGGGTATATGGTACTAAGTGAATTTCTAAGGGACCAAGGTCTTTGACTTCTGATTTCTTACTAACACCACCTGAAGATAGAAAAGTACTCCTTTTACTATCATTTTCCAGAGTTTCTTGTTCAGATGAATGAAAGCAGGTATTGCTTTTTTCACTGGTATGCTGATAAGTTTCATCATTAAGTAGCTGTAGGTGGCAATGGTGATGATCAGGAACTTTTTCAAAGCTGGACGGGGAAGGTGACAAATCTGCAAACTCAATTCTGAATTGTCTGTTGGAATTATAGCCATCATTCATTTCTGGGTTGTCTGTGGATCTGTGCTTCTGTAGAGAAATAAAAGGTGATGTTCGTTGTGTTAAAACATCTTTGAGCTTCTCTTCTAGGATATTTGCCTTTAAAACTACTCCAGTCTGGGTCTTGATGTTTTCAACGTTAGAATCACATTTACTCCTTGTTTTTATAGCTGAAGAGGACTCATCAATTTTACTATTTTCTAAATTTTCATGCATTTCCAGGGGCTCTAAGATAAGTTGCTTTCCAAACAAACTCTCTCTATTCCCAAGTTTATGGATACACTGAGAATTGCAGGAACACACTGGTAGAATGTAATCACTGCTCTGATGTCCTACATTTTTACAATTAGAGTTGTCAGCATTTTCAGGTAATTCCTGTTTGTGCTCTTCCAAGTTCACAATGATTTTCCTTGATGGTAACTGCCCGATGTCTCTAACAGATGAGCCCTTCAGAACTTTTGGTTTTGGGGCTATTGCTGGTTTGGTTTTCTTTGTTGGCTGTGGAACACCAGAAATTACAATATCGGGTTTAGGTGCAACAGGAGGTGGAGCTGGCTTATTATTTGCTACCACAAACTTTGGCTTGGGGGCCACTGGTGGCTTCTTAATCTCTAGGAAAGAAAAAAATAATACTTTGATGACAAAGAATAAAAATCCAAATCAAAAGATGATAAATAATTAAGTTTGATAACATTTTTACTTTTTTTGACAATCATGGTAAACCTGCATTTTGCTAGGCAGATTATATTACTCTTGAAAATTCCTTAAATTTACCTTCAATTCCAATAATATAAAGCTCTGGGCAGAGTGTACATTTCTCAGCAAGTCCAATACATTTTTCTTCTAAATCTGGAAGATTATTCTATCTTCAGTAGACACTAAATGAAATCCCTGCCTTCTGCTTGGGACCTTAGTTTGTCTGCCAAGTGCTAAGTGAGTGAATTTGCCTCAGTTATATAGAAAAGACACCCTTTACGCTTACACATCAATTATTCTTCTACCTCAATGATATACCACAGAGTTAAGTGCCATTTCTCAAGAATCTACCTCATTAGAACCCCAAAACAATCTTAAAAAGGAATACAGAAATCAGAAATTTTACAAACTTAAAAAACAAAACCAATTCTTCTATATTATTTGATTTATTACAAAGTTGGTATTTCTCTGTATGGGCACTGTCATTAGGAATTGTCATTATAATCCTTCAATGAGGGGATCCCTGGGTGGCGCAGCGGTTTGGCGCCTGCCTTTGGCCCAGGGCGCGATCCTGGAGACCCGGATCGAATCCCACGTGGGGCTCCCGGTGCATGGAGCCTGCTTCTCCCTCTGCCTGTGTCTCTGCCTCTCTCTCTCTCTCTCTATCATGAATAAATAAATAAAATCTTTAAAAAAAAAAAATTCTTCAATGAGCTTTATTTTTTAAAAAGTCATGTGTATAGGTTCTATGCCATGTCTAATCAATCAGAGTTTCTGGGAATACAGCCTGGACATGTGTATTTCTTTTAAGTTCCACAGGTGAATATTCAGTGTTCTCTTTATTAATAACTACTATTTTAGAACATTTAAAAGATGACCACAATCTCTACTGTAGCAATCCTTCCCCACATTATATAAAAAGCACTTAACAAACACCTATTTTTTTTTTTAATAAACACCTATTATACTACACTAGATTTGTAGAGACCTGGTCCTAGCCTAAAGGCACCTCACAAAAAACTCACACAAAAGACCTATAAAATGAAGATATACAGAGCCCAAACATCTTTGGGCTGTATCTATTTTCCTTAGGTTCTTTTTCTCCCTATACTATCACTTATCACCTAGTCACATTTCCCCAAGGAGATCTGAGGTAAAAATAATTTATCTTATGTTTCTTACACTTCATGTATCTTCATCCAACAGGATCTAATGCTTAATAAAAACAATTTACTAAAAAAATCCTCAAATTTTTCAAAATATCTGTTGGACGTTAAGTACTTGAGTACAGAAGCTTTGATACTTCATTTAATGATGACTTTTTTTTCAATAAAGGAAATTAGTCACAACATTTGGGAAAATATATGAAAGTGGGGGGGAGAGTGGGAGGAGAGGGAGAGAGAGCGCGCATGAGAGAGAGAGAGAGAGAGAGAGAAAGAACAGGCCATTCTACTTCCTTTTACCAATCATTTTCCCAAACCAAAGTCCCATGATGCCATGTGCTTTCTCACTTAATTCCTGGGTGTAATGTCCTGATAAAGAAGGTAACAAAATACTTACAAAATAATTTAATAAAAATTCCCAAAGCTATACAATTTCAGTTAGCTATTCAATAAGCATGTTATTATTTTTGAGTACAAAAAATTGTAAACCCATTCAAAGCCTAATGACGAACCCTGCTATAATAGTCTATTAAATTAAACCCTTGACCTATTAAGTCTTTTTTTTTTAAGTCTTCTTTTTTTTTTTAAAGATTTTATTTATTTATTCATGAGAGACACAGACAGAGAGACAGAGACACAGGCAGAGGGAGAAGCAGGCTCCATGCAGGAGCCTGACATGGGACTCGATCCTGGGTCTCCAGGATCATGCCCTGGGCTGGTGGCGGCGCTAAACCTCTGAGCCACCTGGGCTGCCGATTGACCTATCAAGTCTTAAGAGAAAAGTATGAATGCCCAGGGCCTCCTTCAAACCTCCTACCTTACCCCAGATAATGAAATCTGACAAACTGTCATGTTGATTTCTGTAACCATTCTTAAAACATCCTACCTCTGGAATTTTTGAAGGAATTAAAAAAAAAAAAACAACTCAGTTTTGCAAGATGGAAAGAGTTCTGGAGATTGGTTTGTACAGTAACTTGCAGGTATTTAACACTACTGAGCTATACACTTATAAAGATGGTAAATTTATGTTAGGTGTATTTTCCACAACTAAAAAAACCCCAAAAAAACAAAACTTCAATCTCATCAAATTAATCTTTTACTTTCTGAATCTCAACAGCCTTGTCAAAAGCTTCAGGACCATTTATCCAATCAATTTTTGCTTTTTTAGTTAAATTGTTTTTTAATATTTGGTACCAATTTTAGTCTTTTCTTTAAATGTGTTTTATACAAGTCAGCTTCCAAGAGCCACAAATCCCTGTTATCCCTCAGTGTTGTAGAAATTCAAGTAACTACATAAGAGCTGTGGATGATTCCTAACAAATATAGCATAGCATTATGTACCTAACATGCTCAACACACTCACTGAATTAAATAACTGCGTAATTTAGCTTGCCACTCTTAGTTAACTGTCTATTGGAGGAAGCAGATGACAAAACTCAGCTGGCTAACCTAATTCTGTGTCTTTGTGAAGCTCTGCTTGCCTCAGTTTCCTTACTTGTAGATGAGAGAGCCGAACAGATCCCTAAAGCCTATATGATTCTGAGATTATAACTTCTGTGATTCTTGCTTCAGGAGAATCCTTATATTCTCTAATCTCTTTTCCCTGTGTGATTTTTCTTCAGTATAATTTTGTCAGTCTTTACCACTAAAAGGCAAGCTCCAGGAAAGGAGGCATTTTAACACATTGCTTTATCCCCAATGCTGAAATTAGGACCTGGGAATAGTGAAAACTACCACAAATTATACATACCCTTTAATATGCCTCAGTAACAGGATATTTCTTTAAAAAAAAAATCAGTATCCATTTAAATGTAGAATAATATTTTGAAAAGTTAGCAGGAATCAACTTCAATAGGATTACTGAATAAGTTTTTAATTCTTAGCGAGAGCAAGTGTTTAAGTCACTGATACAGCAATATCCCGAATCCTTTCTTAGTAGTAGTATTTGGTGGCTCTATTTCGAAAGAAACACAAACTCAAAAAATAACAATCCGTTATATTACAGCCTGCTCCTATGTCACTCTTGAAGTAAGTGCATGATGTTTGGAAATGCACTCAGTACCTTTGGATCTTAATACTGTATCAACATTTAGACCCAAAAGCTGTAGAGCAAAGCAGCCCATCTTTTATTTACACAGCTGTTTGGCTCCAGGGAAAAATAAGGTAAGAAAGTAAAGCACTGGTACCATTTTACTATTACAAACATACTCGTCATCTGTTACACAGAAATGGCTGTGGTTCACGTGCACACTTTCTCAGCTATTGGACCAGCCAAAAGGCAAAGCACAGGCATTAATGAGGCTGTATGTGTTTTAAATATAAATATGAAAAATACACTGATAAATATCTTTTTCATATACTAACTAGAATAATTCTAAAATATTATTGGCCTACTCATTCACAGATGCAGAAAACAAAACAAGCTCTTCTTCAGGATACACATAAGTCAGATGTTCTACAACACTTTATTTTACCATTTATCTTATTTTTAAAAACTAAGCCAATCAAAAAAAAACTAAGCCAATCATCTCAAATACCACAGATTAGATTCAATATAAACAAACATCCTCTCCAATCACGAGTAATATCCCTAAAGTTTTAATGAAATTCATTATTGTGCCAAAAAAGCGTCATAAAGAGCTTGTAAGAATGATAAGCATATAATAATATAAGAATGGAATGGAAATAAAGCCTCAATTCTCTTCCATATTCTTCATTTAGAGATGAGAAAGAATTATAAAAAATCTTAACACATGGGTGAACAAAAAGGTAGTTAATGCTTCTCAGCAAGTCAGGCTAGAAACCAACTAACTCAGCTAAACACAGGAAATGTTCCTCTTTTAAACACCACAAAAATGTCTGTGGATTTCTTTAATTGTAAAGTTGATAAAATATAAAAATAGCCTGCATTATCCTAGGGTAAATTCAAATGAAAGAATCATAAACTTCCAGTCTGACTCCTAGATCAGATTTACACATCTAAATGTCAACTTAAATGCTTCTGTACCTGTTCATTATAAACTACTAGGGCTAGAATTGAAAATAATACATTTAAGGTATGAACATTTTAAATGTGTTTGACATTCCAAAGGAGGAGAGAGTTAAAAATGGCTGGAAAGATTTTTATTTTTTAACTTTTTTTAAAGATTTTTTTATGTATATATTCATTAGAAAGAGAGAGAGAGAGAAATAGGCAGAGACACAGGCAGAGGGAGAAGCAGGCTCCATGCCAGAAGCCTGACAAGGGACTCGATCCCGGGTCTCCAGGATCAGGCCCTGGGCGGAAGGCAAGCGCTAAACCGCTGAGCCACCCAGGGATCCCCTGGAACGATTTTTAAATATCCAATGACTTTAAGGTTAAAGTAACTGCAATGGGTCAGTAATAAAGAAAAATTGAAAGGTGAGGCACAGAAACTTAAGACGAAAATAGTTCACCTTAAGTAGAAGGTCTCCCCTTAGTAAGAAAAAGGTAGTTTATAAATAACTCCCACACTATATGATAACTCCTATACATCCACACAGCATTAAAAAGGAAAGATCTGTAACATCTTCACGAATACTTCACTCCTTTCTTCTTATTTCTATTAGCTAACTTCTTGCCTTGTTGGTTGTAATCTGATTACGTCTAGCAATGCAACACTCCAATATATCTGTTTTAGGAATAATACATATCAGAACATTTAGAGTGCTGTTTGACAGCTTCGAGTTGCAGGAATTTAAAACAAATGCCAAGAAAAGCAAAGAAAATTTAATCATTCTGAAGTGCTGATTCTAGAAGTAACTTTGAAGGAAAGCCTTACACCACTTTACTATAAAACTTCTAATAAAGATGTATTTCTTCCAACGTGGGCAAAAACGTAAAGGAGAAAAAAAAAACCCCGCAATAGTTCATGTATTATTGAGTTCTGGTTTAAAAATCAACCTATGTTCTTATAAAGTGATTTTCATACTAATTAGCAATGACTCTGCTAATTATATTTGGAAAATAAGAACTGTTCCTTAAGACCGTTTAGAAAAATACGTGGAGAATTGCTCAAAATCCACACAAAGGTAAATCACAGGCTTTGTCAATTCGATGAAGAGAAAGGACTATGCAAGGCAGACAGAAAATGAGGCTTCGTTTACACTAACCAGGTAGAAATAGGGGGAAAAAAATCCATAAAAACTGGGTGAAGATGAGAAGAAGAAAAAAATCGCCATCAACAATTCTACTTCTTGCTTCTCAGGTAACAGAGGAAAAACCCACCGGGACAGGAGGGAGTCCCAGGGTCTAACTCCTCCGTCTACCAAGGAAGGGGCCAGGGCTTCCAGGGGATGGATCCTGGGTTCACAGCGACCCAGCACAGGGGCCGAGTTCAATACTCCAGGAACACTGCCCTTTCCTAGAATAACTGATTGCTTAACACAGGAACCTAAACTCCTTTGACACGCAAAGCACCGTCCCCCAAACTCGAGGAGGGACGAGCCAGTGTTCCCCCGCTCCCGGGTCTTGATTCACCTGGCGCTGAGAGCTCCCAGCGCCGCGGGGCTCCGCGTTTAAAGGGCGGTCCCAGGAGATTCGCGATTGCCAGGCAGCCCCTCTCCGCAGGAAGGGACGAGAAAACCCGGCAGCACACGCCGTCCGCTCAGCACTGGCACGGCCCTCGGGAGAGGTAGGGCGGGGGCGACGCCGTTAACCCCCCGGGGAGGAGAAATTTGCTCCAGAGCCACGACCAGCCGCGCTCGCTGCAAACTTTCCAGCCGCAGCGCGAGCGCCGTCACTTACCGGCGGCAGAAGTCATGATTCCCCCGTGCAGCTCGCTTCCCCGCTCGCCCCTTCAATCCCTGCTCCTCTTACAGTCCATTGTTTCAAGAGTTTGGGCAGAAGAGAAAAGCCTCCACGGCGCCCGCATTCCGTCCCGCGGCCCCGCGGCGCGGCTGGGGCGCCGCACAAAGGACGCGGCCGGCTCCCGGGACCCGGCGACGCTCCCGGGCGCGAGCCGCAGGCGGCGGGCGGGCACGAGCGCCAGTCAGCCGAGCTCCAGACGGACGGCCAGGCGCGGGCACGAGCAGGGCTCACCGCGGCTCCGCCGGCGCGTGCACCTCTCCAGCTCCAAAAAAAAAAAAAAAAAAAAAAAAAAAAAATCAGTGCTCCTGGCGCCCCCTGTTAGTCGCGGCCGTAAAAGGCGGACAAAAGCTCCAGCCTCCTCCAATCAGCGGGCGTGAGCTTCCTCCCGCTCCCGCCCCTCCCGCCCACAGGCTCAACCTCTGCTCCAATAAGCGGTCCTGAAAAGGGGGCGTGGGCTGCGCGGCCTGCTGGGAATTGTAGTTTTGCGGACAGACGCGACGGTCTGTTGCAGACGCCGGGGTGCCGCCTGTTCTCCCGCCTTCATTTCCCATCGTGCTGAGGCGGGTGGCATGGCGGAGAAGGATGACACCGGAGTTTGACGAAGAAGTGGTTTTTGAGGTAAGGGGAAAATGGCGGTGGGTATGGATTGCCTTTGTTTGAGAAGGACGAGGGGGAAGGCGAAGGGCCGATCCCAGGAGAAGGGATCGGGTGACGCTCCTACCCGCCTCGGGCATCGAATCTCGGCGATTTCTGGGCCTAGTGTGGGTCGCAGCCTGACAGGTGTAGCCCCAGGCACGGTCGCCGCGGCAATCTCCGCCTCAGGCCCGCCCAGAATTCCCAGCTGGGGCCCCGTTGCTAGGCCCGCGCACCGGAGCCCTAAGGGTTCCTTCCCGGGAGATGACTTTGCCGCGGGGGTTCAGCGCCCGGGTGGGGCGGGGCCCGATCGTGCATTTTTTGGATACTCCTCAATACAACTTAGCCTCCCCCCTTTTTCGTCCCGGATTTTTTGGTTCTGTCTCCAGAAGTGTCGCAGGTCACGGTTCACCGTCGAGGCGTGGCCCTCGTAACGAAGGCAGCAGGTGCTAGTTTTCTAACACGTTTTAAAATCTGTGTGTGGGATCTACCGAGAATGATTAGGACCGAGGCATCTCAACATCTAGGTGCCATTCTTTTGTCCTTTGCTGTTGCGCTAGGTGTAGCCAGCTCTCCTGACGCGAGGCTCTGGGTGTGAGTGCTTTTGTGTGGGACTATTTTAAGACGTTCTCTGCCATCTTGAATGAAAAAAAAAAAAAAACACCACCAACAACAAACAGGCGAGTGTTTTTGTTGCCATTTGTCTATCAGATCCAGGTGAAAGCTTACATCCAGTGTAGATCTATTGCACGTATGTAGGCTTTAGGTTTCCTCATCCAACCAGATTTTTTGAAATTAAAGAAAAAAAAGAAAAAGGAATGACCCATTCCAAACAGTGGGAAAAGCTAGGCATTAAACTGCAGAGTGATAAATGGTGAAATATGTATAAACTGTCATTGGAGGATTGATGTGGAAACGGCAGTCTGTTCTTGTGAGAGGCTACACCCAGTACGTGATATCGGAGGTAAGCCTTGAACTATGAATCGGATTAGAACGAAAGGAGAAAATGCTCTACCGGGAAAGAGAACTGAACATGCCAGGGTTAGGAGGTGTGAGAGGACCTGGTATGGATTTTTTCAGGGGCATGAGTGTGGAGGGTCGCTATCTAAAGGGGTTTGATGTGGCTAGAATGTAGAGGTAGTGGAAGATAAGGCCATTTTATTTACCAAAATGAAGAATCTGGATTTGAGGAGCACATTTGGGAAGGCAAGTGTCTGAATTTCGGAAAGGAGAGAAGAAATAATGGAATAATGGCTTGGATAGGGAATTCTTAGAATTAAAGGTAAAATCAAGGAAAACAGTTACAGATTGAATGTGGGAGATGAAGGAGACAAAAATCTAGGTTGCTCAGGGTAAAGAAAACTGGGCAGCTGTTATTTTTTTTTACCCTATATTTTCTTAGATTTATGAATATAATAGTAATGGATGCTCAAAACTATTTCATTGTAGGGCAGCCCAGGTGGCTTAGCGGTTTAGCGCCGCCTTCGGCCCAGGGCCTGATCCTGGAGACCTGGGATCGAGTCCTACGTCCGGCTTCCTGCATGGAGCCTGCTTCTCCCTCTGTCTGTGTCTCTGCCTCTCTCTCTCTCTCTCTCTCTCTCTCTCCCTCCCTTCCTCTCCCCCTCCTCCTCTCCGTGTCTCTCATTGATAAATAAATAAAATCTTTTAAAAAAATATTTCATTGTAGAAAATAAGCTATAGAATTAAAATCATCCTTTATCCTATCACCCAAAGATGGCCCCTACTAGTATTATAGTACTGTTACAGACTTTAAAAGCAAATGTATATTTAATGTGTGATATTTTTTAAAGCAAAAGGTATCATACCACATAGAATTTTGTATGTATTTCTAACTTAAATTCATCATGATTATTTATTCATTACTGAAAACATTATTAATAATTTAATATTATGTATGTGTATTTTAATTTAACCATTTTCCCATTTTGGATAATTGTATTGTTTTAAAATACATTGTAATAACACTGATATGATGGCATCTTTAACTGCAACTCTGATTTTTCCTTAGAATAATTTCTAGAAGTGAAACTAATTGGTCAGTTTTTTAAAACTTATAGAGAAATAAGAGAAAGGTTATACTAATTTATATTTCCACTAGGAATAAGAATATTCATTTCACCAAATGCTCAACAATGGTTTTTTGTTTGTTTGTTCCTTTTAATCTTTGCTAATTTGATATGGAAAAATAGCATTCCATTGTTCTAATTTATATTTTGTGCATTTATTGGAACCATTTAAATTTCTTTGCATGTTTCTCTTTATATTTTTTTGTCTACTTTCCTATTGGATGCCAGCTTCTTTTTTTTTTTTTTTTATTTTTTTTTTTGGAGGAGGGAGAGACAGAGCATCTTCGACAGGGTCCATGCTCAGCATGGAGCCAGAAGCCTGAAGCAGAGCTCAGTCTCACGATCCTGAGATCATGACTGAGCCCAAATCGGAAGTCCCATCACTTAACCAACTGAGCCACCCAGGCACCCTTGGATGCTAGTTTCTTTTTTTTTTTTTTTTAATTTTTTTAAAGATTTTATTTATTTATTCTTGAGAGATAGAAGGAGAGACAGAGCCAGAGACACAGGCAGAGACAAAGCCAGAGACACAGGCAGAGGGAGAAGCAGGCTCCATGCACCGGGAGCCCCACGTGGGACTCGATCCCGGGTCTCCAGAATCGCGCTCTGGGCCAAAGGCAGGCGCCAAACCGCTGCGCCACCCAGGGATCCCCTGGATGCTAGTTTCTTAAAAATTGGTTTGCAGGAGCTCTTGGTTGGCTCATTCAGTTAAACACGTGAGTCTTGGTTTCAGCTGGGATCATGATCTCCTAATGGTGTGATGGAGCCCCCAAGTTGTGCTCAGTGCAGTGTCCTCTTCAGGTCCAACTCCCCCCTCTGCTCTGCTCCTCATGGTCATTGGCTTCTTCTCTCTCTGTATTTCTCAAATAAATAAATAAAATATTTTTTCAAAAACAATGATTTGCAAAAAAAAAAAAAAAGCATAAGTTCTTCATGTGTTACTTAGCCTTATTACACTTATAGAAAATTGTTTCTAGTTTGCTGTTTGTTTTTTGTCATATAAGCTTTACTGAAGCATAATATGCGTAAGTGTACAAAGCATAAATGTGCAGATTGACAAGTTTTGACGTGTTAAATACACCCATGTGACCAACAGCCAAATCAAGAAACAACAACACCAGCACACAAGAAGCTACCTTTTATTTTCTGTGGGTTTTGCCCACCTCAGAGATAACCATTATTCAGACTTGTAATAACTTATTTTGTCTATTTTTATACTTTATACACTGTGCAATTCTTTTTTAGACTGACTTTATTTTTGCTCTATGGTCTTGTTAGATTCATCCATATTGTCATATGAGCATTTTTATTTCTCCATAGTATTCCATATGAGCGACAACTTTTTAATCCATTCTGCTGTTCTAGTTTGGGTAGTTTCCAATTTGGGACTGTTCTAGCTAGCGTTGCTTAATATATATGTTTTGTTGAATGCTTTTATTTTATTTCATTTTATTATTTTATTTTATTCATTTGAGAGAGAGAGAGAACAAGTGGTAGGGAGGAGCAAAGGAAGAGAGAGCGATCAGGAAGCCCAATGTGGGGCTCAATCCCGGGACCCAGAGATCATGACCTGAGCTGAAGGGAGAGATGCTTAATTGACTGAGCCACCCAGGCGCCCCTTGTTGAGCATATTTCTGTTGAGTATATACTTAGAAGTAGAATTACTGAGTCATGGGAAATGCACCTGTTCACCTTTTGTAGATATTGCTAAATATTATTCCAACCTAGTTGTACCAGTTTATACTCCTGCCAGCAGTATATAAGAGAGGTCTGGTTGCTCTACATCCTCACCAACACTTGGTAATGTCAGTCTTTCTTGTTACTATTCTGGTTGTGTCTTCTGGTGTATTCTTTTGCTTTCAATTTGCATTTTCCTGATAAGGAAATTGAGTCTTTTTATATGTTTATGAGCCCACCCTATGTATCTATCCACTTTGTAAAGCCAGTTCAAATTGTGTATTTTTCAATTGCGTTATGTCTTTCACTGTTGAAGGGAGTTCTTTACATAATACTGGATATAGGGATGCCCGGGTGGCTCAATGGTTGAGCATCTGCCTTTGGCCCAGGGCTGGCCCAGGGCATGATCCTGGAGACCCAGGATTGAGTCCCACATCAGGCTTCCTGCATGGAGCCTGCTTTTCCCTCTGCCTGTGTCTCTGCCTCTCTCTCTTTCTCTCTCTCTCTCTCTCTCTGTCTCTCTCTCGCTGTGTCTCTCGTGAATAAATAAATAAATTTAAAAAAAAAATAATAATACTGGATATAAGTCTTTTGTTGGATATATGCACCTCAAATATCTCAGAATGTGTGTGGCACTCTCTTAATAGTGTCTTTTAATGAACAGAAGCTCTTAGCTTTATTATAATCTGATTAAACCTTTTTCTTTTGTGGTTAGTGCTTTTAAAGAAATATTTGCCTACTTTAAGGTTAGGTATTTTCTCCGAAAGTTTTATTTTACCTTTTGCATTTAGATCATCCATCTGGAACTGATTTTTACATGGTATGAAGTAAAGGTCAACATTTTTCTTCCCGAATGGATGTCCAGTTAACCTGACATTTGTGCAGCAGACCATTCTTTCTCCCACTGAACTACCTACCATGTTGCCTTTGTAATAAATCAGGATACCTTGTATGTGTAGCTCTATTTCTGGATGTTCTCTTTTCCATTGGTCAGTTTGACCATCCTTGTGCCATAACATGTTATTTTAATCAGTGTAACTTTATAGTAGGTCTTAGTGTCTGGTAGGATAAACCTTTCAGCTTTATTTTCCTCCAGGGTTGCTTTGGTTATTTCATATTTGGTCCTTTGCATTTCCAAATGAATTTTAGAATCAGCCTATCAATTTCAATTAAGAAAAAAACCTACTGAGATTCTGACTGGGATTGCTTTCAATCTGTATTTTGATTTGGAAAGACTCACTGTCTTTAAAATACTGGATCTTTCAATCCATGAACACTTCACTGCATACCTTCTAAAAGAGGCAGGTTCCCATCTCTGTGCCCTTGAACTGATTTTACAACAGGGAATATAAGAGAGGAAAATAATTTTCCCTCTATCCTTCTGAATTCTTGACTGAGACCCCTGGTAATAAAAGATAACATTAACAAGAAAAAACAAAGTTTATTAACATGTATACCTTGTACACTTGGGAGATTCTGTTAAAAACCACAGCTGGACAGTATTTAAAGCAGTAAAAACATTTTAATTCCAACTATCACAGTAGGAGAAAAGAGACTGCAGTGCAGAACCAGGCTTAATTACAAATATAGCATGGGCAAGTAGGAATTTAATTACTAAGAGGAAACACTGAGGTGTGAGGGGTTTTTGGTTAAACTGATTAGGATTCTTCCTGAAGACAGGCCAGGGGGTGGGAGACATCAACCGGGGAGGGGCAAGGATGGTGATAAAAGATGAGGAACCCAATATCATATCAAGGTTGTTAATGCTCATGAAGCTGAAAACACATGATCACGATCATAAGCAACAACCTAAGAATCAGGAAACCATCACAACTGCCTCTCAATAACCCACAAAGCTGGTACAGTGGTACTGGAACTCGAAATCTATCCACTGTCTCTACTACAACTGCCTCTGCATTACCAGAAAGCTGGTAACACGTATAAGAAGGAAGGACAATGGGAAGGGAAGGGAAGAAAGGAAAGAAAGAAGAGAGAAAGAAAAAGCCCAATTTATATCTAGCACCCTAGCTGCAAAGTAATTTGGGAAATTTTACTTACATTTAGCTTTCCTGTCTCTTTATTTCCTGTTTCTTTAATATAAGACTCACACTTATAAAGCAGGAAGATAGAATGGAGGTTGAACAAACTAGTCTATCATCCATCATAGGACCTAACCTCTCCTCCCTGAAGAAAATCTGACTGGATATTTTTGGTGTATTTGTTTTAATAGTGTTATTTTAATGACTTTCAGAGTCAGAAATCAGACTCATTTATATCTTAAGACATACTCAGAATGTCATACTACATTAACATTAAAATCTTAAATTTAAGTAAAGCAAAATTTTGGAAAGTATTCCAAATACATCCTTTCCCTACTTAAAATTCTTTAAGTATCTTGACTTTTTAAAATATTTTATTTATTTATTCATAAGAGACACAGAGAAAGAGAGGCAGAGACATAGGCAGAGGAGAAGCAGGCTTTCTGTGGGAAGCCTGATGCGGGACTTGATCCCAGGACCTGGGTATCATGACCTGAGCTAAAGGCCGATGCTCAACCACTGAGCCACCTAGATGCCCCAAGTATCTTGATTTAATATCAATTTCCTGTAGTATTCATAAGCCTACTGTCTTTTCTTATAATTCTGGTCCAGAGGTCACCCTTGAGTCATGCTAGTCTGGGTGGTCTAGGAGTGCACTGAAAGATGGTGTAGTAGAGGAATTAAGAAAAGAAAAGAAGAGTGAGATTCCCAGGTCCAGGTCCAGTCCTTGCCCGAGAATCTGACCACCTTCATTTTATTAGTACTAGATTCCATATATATGTTCAAAGTTATTAATTCCAGTATCTTTGAGCCTAACTACCCCAAAAGGCTCCAGTGGAAAGGACAGCATAACCTCAGACTCAGACCTCTCAGGCTGAACAAAGTTTAGAAAATGATGAGCAGCATATCTAACATGATACTGCTAAGCAAAATAAATACAGAAATACCAGTATCATCATTTTACTCTGTAATTGTTATCTCTAAGATGTTTTGAGAGTAGGAAGTCTGTTGACCTCAGGCAGGTGTTAAAAATTTCTGATGTTGCTTTTTTGTAGCTTTCATATTTTTTCATTATAAATTTATTGCAGAAACTTTGAATCAGTCATCCTCTTTTAAATCCTTCCACTCCCAGAGGGAAGAGTACCTGAAAATAAGAACATTTTATCTGAAGGACAAATATTTCTTCCTCTTTGCATTATTTGTAGTGCATCTAAACCATTTCTTTGTAACTTCCCCTATAGGGACAAAGTTGTCCTCTGGGATCTTTATTCCACATTTCTGTATGTAGTAACCTTACTTTCTGTAGTTGAACTCTTTTTGGTGTTTGTTGAAATTCATTCTCTTTTCCTTTGTTAATTACTGAGAAAGCTAATTTTTGCCCCTTATATGGATTTCTTTCCCTCATTCATACTTCTCAGTAAATTATTGTTAACTCTGTTGGGAGTATGTTCAGGTTTATGTCCCCGCCCTCCATCCCCACACTAATCAATCAGATAAACATGAAATGGGTCTCACAGTACCTTGCACATTTAAAAGTACTTTTAAAAATCCTCTCATAGGGTACCCGGGTGGCTTGGTTGGTTGAATGTCCAACTCTTGATTATGGCTCAGGGTCCTGTGATCAAACTTTGCCTTGGGCTCTTTGCGGAGCTTGCTTAGGGTTCTTTCTCTGCCTTCCCTTGTGCTTACTCTGTCTCTGTCTCTCTATATATATTTTTTAAAAAATCCTCTCTTGCTCAATTCTCCTATCTTTATATTATTTTTATAATTTTATTTATTTTTTATATTTTAATTCCAATATCCTTTATATTTTTATAGGTTGTTATACATCTCAAAAGAACATTAAGGCATTTTTTATAAGTATCATTTGTAGATTCTTTCCTTCTTGCATTATTGATTTGATTAATGGAAGTAAGTTGTTTTTGTGAATGTATACATTGACAGTATTTGCTATTTTGATAATGGAGTTATTGTCGGGAATAATAAAATTTAAGGTATTGTATTATTTTATTTTCACTTAAAATGTATCTTCAGTTTTCTGTAGTACATTAAGCTCCACAATTGTATTATATAAAATATTCTATTTCTGAATAGTAGCTGAGATTGAAAGCATAGCAAAATTCATGCTTTTGTCACTATCTGTAATAGAAAAAATACTTATTAATGGAGTTATTAAATTAGAACCTTATTGACATAAGGATTAATACTAAGGCCAAAGCTAATTTATTACCAGATGTACAATAATGTTTGTTTAACATGAATTATAAAAATTATTCTTGGAAAACAAGTCTTTGCTTTTTTCTGTATGGGTCCTGTTGTTTCTTTCATTTTGGCTTCACATATCCTCAGAGCTCTAATAAAGTTTTTAACATTTAAAAAAATAAAACCAATGAAACAGAACAGATTTGGGGCAAAAAAAAAAAAAAATACTTTAACATTTTTTTTTAAATACAAGCATTCCGGGACACCTGGGTGGCTCAGTGTTTGAGCATCTGCCTTCGGCTCAGGTCGTGATCCTGGGGTCCTGGGATCGAGTCCCGAGTCCCACGTCGGGCTCCCTGTGGGGAGCCTGCTTCTCCCTCTGCCTGTATCTCTGCCTCTCTCTCTCTCTGTCTCTCATAATAAATAAATAAAATATAAAAAAAAATACAAGCATTCTAAAACATAGTAAGTAGGTCTCTCTCTTATTTGTTTTTTTGCATTTATTAAAAGTTTATTTTAATTTGCATTTATTAGAAGTTTATTTGCATTTATGCAAGTTTCTTTGTCTCAAGTTATGGTATAAAATGCTTAAATTATTTTTATGGTTGTCTTGGTATTTTACATAGTTCTATTAAAGGCTTTCATTTTTTTTTTTAAGTTTTTTATTTAATCTCTACACCCAACATGGAGTTTGAACTCGCAACCCTGAAATCAAGAGTTGTATGGTCTTCCTGCTGAGCCAGACAGGCACCCCAAAGGCTTTCATTTTTTAAAAGCATTGTAGAGGGGCACCTGGGTGACTCAGTTGGTTAAGCATCTGCCTTCTGCTCAGGTCATGGTCCTGAGGTCCTGGGATTGTGTCCAGAGTCAGGTTCCCTACTTAGCGGGGAGCTTGCTTCTCCCTCTCCCCACCCCCCCACCCCCACCTGCTGGTGCTTTCTCTCCCTATCTCTCTCTCTCTCTCTCTCTCAAATAAATAAATAAAATCTTTAAAAAATAAATAAAAAATGAAAGCAAGGGGACTAGACTAGTAGTCAGGAGACGACATTAATTAGCAATGATATCTTGAATGAATCACTTAATTTCTCTAAAATTTGCTTCCCATTTATTATAAAGGAGTTATACCAGCTCATCCTTTAGTATTAAATTTTTCTCAAATCTCATAGGTTGAATAAATGAGAGTAAACCCTTAGAGTCTTCCATTAATTAGGAAATACAGGAAGAAATTCTGCTCATTTCCAGTCCTTTTTTAGATCAAAAACCTTTACTCAGTTTTATTTTTCCTGGTTCTGTACCAGTGTTGCATAAGTTCCCAAAGTTGGGATTCTGTGGACTAATCTATACCATTAATCTCTTTGACCTTTATTAAAGTCGGTTTTCCACTTCTGTATGTATCTTGCCCAGTCCTTTTAGTTTTACTTTTCCTTACAGATTCTCTCTTTCGAATGAAAGGACTTAATGCATCATTTTGAGAATTAAAATCTCTCCTTTATCTCTTAAGAGAACCACAAATTCTTTCTCCACCCTTTTTATTATCATTTGGGATAAGGAGAAAAAATAAGGTTGGATATGATCTAGTGATACCCAGATCTCATTTTAATGTTTATTGCATGCTCTTCTCACAGCGTGTTGCCAATGTGTCTGACCTGTTCTAATTTTTGTCCTAAAGTAGTTAGAGTTTCACTTCCTTACTTTGCTTCTGCCATGCATTCAGTAACTGCCCATTATATGCCAGTTGATTAACCAGATATTGAATGATATTAAGGATGGTGTCAGAACTGAGAGCACTCAATCCACCATTGCTATCTTCCTTTCCCTTAGTTAAGACCAAGTCACTGTCGCTCTTTATATTCAATCAAGTATATGAGCTGTGCAAGTCAGTTTTCTCCCTTTGCATCTCTTCAGCTTTCTTTTGATGGATATGTTTTGTTTTGGACTAGATACTACTGTTCTTAAGTACATTTCTTCTTTTATATAGAAAAAATTTAGTTACTCTCTTTAAAACTTTTTGTTGTGTGTAACATTTCATGTAAGATTAATTAGATAGGATGCACTTTGATTGGGAAATTTTAGAAGCCTGTAGCCAGGAGAATTTATCTGTGTCTTACCTGCTGCTAGTTTTAAAAAAATGTTTAAATAAAGACAAGCTTTAAGTAATATCCTTTAAAGGCATTTAAAAAACCCTATTCTTTCTATTACTTCTGCACTTTCTGAGTAATACTGAGTGGCAATGAAGAAATTATGTTGAGGTTTTTTCAGAGAGCTGCTTCTGATAGGAAAATGCTTAGTAATGATGAAGACACACCCTCCAGTTCAGTGGCCATTTTGTAGTATAGCTCTTCTGGAGAAACAAGTGGGAACCATCAAAGAAAGAAGTGTATGGATCAAAAGAATATGGGCAAAAGGCAATACGTTTTTCATCTAGGTCCATTGGAGAAATTATAACTATGCTGTCCGTGAGTAGTTTATTTAATTAGTAGGACCAATTTTTATGGATGCTTTTAGCTTACTTAATCTTTTTGATTTCTATGATTAGATTTTGCTTTGCTCATATTGAGGAACAATGAAACTATGCTTGGATTCAAGGTTTTGGGTATAGTAATTTAGAAGTTGTGTTGAAATGTGTAAACTCCAAAAAGTATTTCCTGTTATTTTATCTTGCAAGGTACTTTTTTATGATATTACCTAGCTAAGGTTTAAGGTTGGGGGTGGGGGAGACAGTGAGCAGTTATGTTCAAATTATACTTTCTGGTTGTATACTGATTTAAAGATAAGTGAAAAGAATGGAATTCAGTATATTGGCAATATAATTAATAGTAATGGGGAAATTTTTTTTTGTAGGGTTTGTTAATTATGACAGTTTTAGTTCTTTATAACTAAAAGGGTCTTCATTAAAAATAGAGAAAATAGCTACCTTGTATAATTTGGTAACGACAGTCTTCCTCATCAGCTTATTTTGTGGTGTTCTGCAGTTAGCCGGAAATAAATAAGGAAATCATAACAATTGACAATAGGAGTTCCTCCTTTTCCATCATATTTTCCCAGAAAATTACTGTTCTATATGTGGTCATTACATTTAGACCTATAGCTTTAAACTATATTCAATGATAAAAGACTTTTAAAATATTTTTAATAGCTAGTAAACAATCATTTCCGGGCAGATAATCTCCATCAAATTAAAGTTTATAGTATTTTCTTTTCTGAAGAAATTAAGGACAGATACAGATTTTTTAAAGAAAAGTTACCTTTAGGTAATTTGATGAATTCTTTTAACAAGGGAATGGAAACAAAGGCTTCTAGGTAAGCACAGGTTTATTGTAAGTTGAGGTCTTCATTAACAAAGTCTCTTCTCTGTTATAAAATTTCATGTCTCTGTGCTCATGCCTCCTGTCTCTTACTGCCTTAGTAGCTAACTGCCTTTTCCTCTTGGTTCTTGTGTTTCATACAGATTTGTAGAGATCAAATGACATCTGACAATAGTTAGCATTTTATCAGACCTAATAGTATGGCTTTGATACAGTACTAACATTTTAAATAATAAAACTGTGTGATAGTTGACTTGATCATTAATTTTGATGCAGAAAAGTGCACAGGATCATTCTATTCATTTGCAAAAATAACAGTTCAACACCTTTTATATCAGGCCTTATGCTGGGCACCTTTTTCCGAACAAATAACGCATGAGTATATTCTCATTATAAAAAAAGTCAACACAGGGAAAGCATCAGCCCTCCCTTACCCTTCCTTCTCTTCCCCTGTTCCTCTTTTCTTCCCAGAAATAACCACTGTAACCAGTTACCTTCCAGATCATTTTCAGTGTGTTACATTCACTTATATATATGCAAATATGTATGCATAATACACATAGAAATGTTGTATAATTTGACTTTTTTATAATGTAAGTGGATTCTTAAATGGCTGCAGTAGTCAGTGTTCTTGTATGTACATTTAAGCATTCTTTTATAACTATATCCATAAAATAGATAACTAGTTGAATCGCAAGGTCAATAGATATATTTTATAGATGTACTCTCACTAATAGTGTATGAAGTATCTTTTCCTCATACCCTTGCCAACACTAAACACAATCAAACTTAACTGTTGCCAAGTACCAGATTAAAATTATATATTTGTTTGAGTAAAGTCTAACATGTTTTTATTTATATTCACCCATTTGTATTTTTTTCTTTGAACTGCCTCTTTATATCCTTTGCCCGTATTTTTAGTTTTTAATATTTTCTTATTGGATTATATGGTCTTACTGTAAGTTAAGGAAATTAGTTTTATCATATGTTGGCCATATTTTCTCTTCAGTGTCATAAGACTTGTTTTAAAAACTCAGTGAGCTGGGACACCCAGGTGCCTCAGCCTAAGGTTAAGCATCTACCTTTGGCTCACGCATGATCCGAGTCCCTGGATCGAAACCTGAACTCTGAACCCCACATTGGGATTCCTGCTTGGTGGGGAGTCTGCTTCTCCCTCTCTCTCTGCTCCTCCCCCCTCTCGTGTTCTCTCTCCCTCACTCTCTCTAGTAAATAAATAAAATCTTAAAAAAAAAAAATACTCAATGAGCTGGACTTGAAAATAATTTGTAAAAATCAAGTACTATTGTTTTTATAGTCCATGATTCTTTGCAGCTAGTTTTAAGGTATGTGTGATCTGAGGTAAATACATATGAATTATATAGCTCTTCGGAAGAGAAAAGATTGAAAATAAATGTAGATATTATCAGGGGAATTATGCTATATTAAATTTTCTAACTTAATCTGTTAGATAATTTTAAAATTTACAAGTCCAGTTTCTGGTTAAAAAAAACTATACAAAATACTGTATTAGACTGAGTTAATGAATTTATTACTCAAAATATTTGCAATGTAGTGAAGTAAATAACAGCTTTGACTCTGTTGGCCTGTGTATGTTCAAATCCTGAGTCTATCATTTACTATTTCTGTGACCTTGGGCAAGTTACTTGGGTCCCAAATGCCTTAGTTGCATTTTATCTTAGAAGAGCTCTGTCTCATAAAGTCATTATAAAGATGAAATGAGTTAGTACATAAAAACGCTTAGAAATGTGCCTGGCACAATGTAGGTACTCAGTAAATGTTTGGTGTTGCTGTTTAGGAGGAATTAATGGGAAGAAAATCAACCAAACAGATGTGAACTGACATTGATGATTCCTTTGAGGAAAAAAAGTGCATCTCAGTAGTATCAAACAGAATTAATATCCTCCTCTGACATCTCCATACCAGGGCTAAACAGTGCTGTCACCTAAGAAATAGCCTGGCAGAGCAGGTCAGGGACCATTTCCAAACTCCCACTACCGAGGGCTCGCAAAGCCTGTGGGAAACTGCAGCACTGGAATACTTGTTTAATAGTGTTTATGTGATCTTGATCATATCAGCTCTGTCACCTTTGGTGACTGGATTTCTAAATTGGTAATCTGTTGCCTATTGATTATTTTTCTTCCTTGCATTTATACCTGAAATTTTCCCTTTGATTTCTGCCTAAATTATTCCCAATTGCTACTTTATTAACTCTAGACTAATAAATATAGAACTCGCTTAAGGACGAGTAAACAGAAAAATCATGGAGCCTGGAGATCATAAAAACAATTCTATAAAGATTTGGAGTTGCCACTCTCCAAAATATATTCACAGAAGGAAAAAAAAGAAAAACCAGATTTGTGCATCCAGATTCAAGTGACCATAGTTCTTTGAAATTTCAAGCCACCAGTGAAAGGGGAATAATTTGAGATGAGGACAACCTGAAGAAAAGAAAAAATATGACTAAGTTAAAAATTGTACCATGCAGAATCAGCATTTTGGACCTTACAGAATATAAAATCTGATTTACAAGTATGTTAACCATGTCTTTTACTTTCTGTATTCTCATGCATTTATCATCTCAGGGCCTCTCTAACCTGGGAGGGATAGCTTCTCCCAGAGTTAACCGGTTCTTCCCAAGAGACAGCGAACTATTCTTCTAGATTACACGTCTCTCACCTGGCCACAATGTACCTACCCTAATCATGCCAAGGGTCAGGTACCAGACCCTATTAGGAACAGCCTCTATGCTTCAGAGCCTGTTGAAATTATTCAAACTAGCCAGTCTTAAGTCTGCTTGCCTTGCCTTCCCCTTCATTCCCAAAGAAACCACAATAAAGGCTCTGGTCCATAATTTCCTCCCCTCTCCTATCCTGACCAGTCCTGGTGCTGCCCACTGTGTCATCTTTTCCCTTCAAAAGATGGTCTGCCTCCATCTTTTGAGACCTGTGAATATAACTGGCTTTTCAGTGGCAGTCATCTCCTGATCTGTTGGCCTTACCATACCTGAGTGTTAAAACTTATATTTTAAAACAATAAGTTTTGGTTTAGTTTAGTTTAGTTTAGTTTAGTTTAGTTTAGTTTAGTTTAAAACAATAAGTGTCTAGCTGGCTCAGTTGATGGAGCATGTATATGACTCTTGATTTCAGGGTGGTGAGTTCAAGCCCCATGTTAGGCGTGGAGCTTATAATTTTAAAAAAAAAAAAAAAAGGACAAATGATAGAAGACTTGGTTCCTCTTTCTAGTTACCTTTTTCCTCAAAGAGAATTTTGTTATTAGGGGTGTAGGCTTTGAACTCAACACCAGCTACCTTTACATTCCTGCTGGGTGATCTTAGACAAGTTATTTAATTTCCATATGCCCTAATTTCCTTTTAAACTTGGAGGAGTAGTAAAAATTTGTCCTTAGAAGTTTGTTGTTAGGAGTAAATATAGTATTATAAAACATCTTTAACTTAATGCCTACCATATAAGCCACTCAAGAAATGCTAACTATCTTTACTATCATCACTCTTACTATTTTCCAGCTTTGGACCTATTCTTTTCTAAAATATTGGCCTCTCTTAGGACCCTCTTATCTTCTCATGCTCTGTATTATCTCTAGCTGATCTCATCACCTCAATATGTTTCTGTATCTGTACATTACGATGGGGATTTGCCACCATACCTATTTGCTAAAAGTTCAGATCCATGCATTCAAATTATCTGATCTCCAGATATTTTAGACCTAAATTATTCATCATTAAGTATCTCACAGGCTCCCCCTTCAAACTTGTTCTGCCACTATTTTATATTCGAGTAAATGGCATCACCTAATTGTCCAAACCAGAAATCTAGGTAGGATTCATCTTGGCACCCTCCATTGCCAGCCTTTCAAGCATAAATTGGTACTAGATCTGGAGAGAATGTATTCACAAAGAATGTTGATTACATTTAGGAGAGGAAATAGAGATGAAGGGTAGGATAAAGGTATTTCTCATTTTATATCTTTTTTGTGTTATTCAAATTTTTTATTTTAAAGATAGCAAAACGAGGGTGCCTGGGTATCTCAGTCGGGTAGGTGTCTGCCTTCAGCTCGGGTCATGATCCCAGGGTTCTGAAATTGAGCCCCATGTTGGAGCTGTCGGCTCAGTGGGGAGTCAGCTTCTCCCTCTCCCCGCTGCTTGTGCGCTCGCTCGTTGTCTCTCTCTCTCTCTCTCTCTCTCTCAAATCTTTAAAAAAAATTAGCAAACACTTGATGGGATGAGCACTGGGTGTTATTCTATATGTTGGCAAATTGAACACCAATAAAAAATAAATTTATAAAAAAAATTTTTTAAATAAAATAAATTAGCAAAACTTAAAAAAAAAAAACCTGAGTTGAGCAGTTGAACTTAATTTCCTTTTATAGCTAAAAAAATGTTAACTTTTTCTTGACTATTCCCAGAAAGAAGTTAATGGCAGAAAATTTCTGTAATTTAGTGCCAGGTATATAGTAGGTGTTCATTAAATATTTGATTAGTATACATGAACAAATGATGATTGCCATTTGTTTCCCCTTTTCTAGCTAAATGATTTTTCCAGTGGAATGCTGTTAGCACTCAGTCAGTGGCATCTGGAAGACAGAGCGGAAACCAGTGTCCGAATTTGGCCAATAGTTACTATAGGCTACATAAAATGCTTTTCTAAGAGTGTACAGCTCTGCAGACCGTCCTTCTGGGAAAGAGGAGAGAATCCATAGGGTACATCAGAGTTAGTGTGAAAAGAGCATCTAAGGTTCTATGGGCTATTTCTTAGCTTAACTTAGGTGATTAGCTTTGAGCCTCTAGCATTGACAGATATGTGCCAGTAACCAAAGGAAATCACTCTTTTCTTGATGGCTGGCTAAAATTTTAGTGCATAAACTTGGATGCAGTTATTTTGAGGATAACTCATTTCACTCTTAGAATGCCTGTTGAGTTTTAGACTGCAAGTCATGGAAAAATAACTAATTTTCCATTTTGGTTTCTGCTTTTTTAATCTATCATTCTCCCAAAATAAGAAGTAAAGAAAAGAGCTGCTGGGTTCCTTTTTTTGTGTGAATTTTTTTCAGTCTGATTCCTTATGCTCTAAAAACAGGTTTCTCAACCTCAGCACTATTGACAGTTTGAGCTGAAAATCTCTTTGTGGGCCTTCTCTTATTCATTGTAGGATATTACATGCTTACTATATGCCAGTAACATTCTTTCCCTCCCCCGTTGTAACAGCCCAAAATGTCTCCAGACGTTGGAGTTGGAGGATGGGTGCAAAATCTACTTCGAGGACTACTGCTCTATAGGAACATAATCTTTGGTTTTTGGGTTTGTTTTTTTTTTATAAGAATTTTTTTTTTTAATTTTTATTTATTTATGATAGTCACACACACAGAGAGAGAGAGAGAGAGGCAGAGACATAGGCAGAGGGAGAAGCAGGCTCCATGCACCAGGAGCCCGATGTGGGATTCGATCCCGGGTCTCCAGGATCGCGCCCTGGGCCAAAGGCAGGCGCCAAACCGCTGCGCCACCCAGGGATCCCCTTGGTTTTTGTTTTTAATTGTCTTGCTTAATGCTATTTTTGAAACATGACTCCAAAAATCCCATAATTGAGACTTGCTTATTCCAAAAACTTTCCATTAGCTTGTGGAAAGTAAATATGAATAGTTGGCATTGACTATTAGTCAATTATTTGACTAATTGGTAATTAGTCATTTATTTTTACCTCCACTAAGACTGGTAACTTGAAAGCTTATTGCTAGAGAATACGTTTGACATTTGTTATCCTTGGTAGTAGTATGGAGTGACCTGAGCATTGTTGCAGAAAATGTGCAAATCCAAATATCTGCCAAACAGTATAAATACATAAAGAATCATGTGTATACGTTACAGTATGTTAGTTGGTGCTGGTGTGATTAACTTACAAATTTATTTAAAGATAAAACTAGGGCAGCCCGGGTAGCTCTGTGGTTTGGCGCCACTTTCAGCCCAGGGCCTGATCCTGGAGACCTGGGATCGAGTCCCGCGTTGGGCTCCCTGCATGGAGCCTGCTTCTCCCTCTGCTTGTGTCTCTGCCTCTCTCTCTCTCTCTCTCTCTCTCTCTGTGTGTGTGTGTGTGTGTCTCGTGAATAAATAAATAAAATCTTTAAAAAAAAATAAAGATATAACTAAATTAACATTTGCTATTATATTCTCTTTCAATAGATATTACAATTTCTTCTACAATTATGGAAGTTTGGAAAGATATGAATGTTCTGTTCTAAAATTTAATAAGCTTATCTTTTCCCCAGATTAAAATAATAAGTTGAGTTTTCTCAGTTTTACATTTTTCTGCCATATTATTTTCTTAAATCTTTTATACCAGACTCTAGGAAAACCTGACATCTGATTATTTACGTATTTTTATTTATTTTTTTTAAGATTTTATTTTTTTATTCATGAGAGACACACGGAGAGAGAGGCAGAGACACAGGGAGGAGAAGCAGGCTCCCTGCAGGGAGCCCGAAATGGGACTCGATCCCAGGTCTCCGGGATCACACCCTGGGCTGCAGGCAGCGCTAAACCGCTGCACCACCAGGGGTGCCCCTATGTATTTTTTTAAATTCAAGTTAGTTAACATATAGCATAGTATTAGTTTCATGAGTAAACTTTAGTGATTCATCACTTACATATAACATTACCCAATGCTCATCACAAATGCCCTCCTTAATGCCCGTCACCCATTTAGCCCATCTACCTCTTCTCCAGCAACCTTCAGTTTGTTCTCTATAATTAAAAGTCACTTACGGTTTGCCTCCCTCCCTGTTTTTTTCTTATTTTATTTTTCCTTCCCTTCACCTGTGTTCATCTGTTTTGTTTCTTAAATTCCACATATGAGCAAAATCTTATGGTATTTGTCTTTCTCTGACTTATTCTTCTTAGCATTATACCTTCTAGTTCTATCCATGTCGTTGCAAATGACAAGATTTCATTCTTTTTGTTGACTAATACTCATACACACACACACACACACACACACACACACACACACGATGTGGTTTATGCATTCACCAGTCAGTGAACATTTGGGTTCTTTCCATAATTTGGCTATGTTGATAGCACTGCTATAAACATTGGAGTTCATATGCCCCTTCAAATCAACATTTTTGTATCCTTTGGAGAAATACCTAGTACTGCAATTGCTGAGTCATAGGGTAGTTACTATTAACTTTTTGAGAAACCTCCATGCTGTGTTCCTGAGTGGCTGTACAGTTTGCATTCCCACCAACAGTGCAAAAGCATTCCCCTTTCTCTGCATCCTTGCTAATATTTATTGTTTCCTGAGTTGTTATTTTAACCATTCTGACCTATGTGAGGTGATATTTCTTGGTTTTGATTTGTATTTCCCTGATGATGAGTGATGTTCAGCTTTTTTCATTTGTCTGTTAGCCATTTGTGTCTTCTTTAGAGAAATATTTGTTCATGTCTTCTGCCTATTTCTTAACTGGATTATTTATTTTTGAGTGTTGAGTTTGGTGAGTTCTTTAGAGATTCTGGATACTAACCCTTTATCTGATATGTCATTTGCAAATATCTTCTTCCATTCTGTTGGTTGCCTTTTAGTTTTGTTGATTGTTTTCTACACTATGCAGAACCTTTTTATCTTGTTGAGTCTCAATAGTTCATTTTTGCTTTTGTTTCCCTTGCCTCAGGAAGGGAAACAGTAAGAAGTTTCTATCTCCAAGGTCAAAGACATTACTGCCTGTGTTCTCCTCTAGGATTTTGATGGTGTCCTGTCTCACATTTAGGTCTTTCATCCATCTTGAACTTATATTTGTGTATGGTGTAAGAAAATGACCCCATTTCATTTTTCTGCATGTTGCTGTCCAGTTTTCCCAATACTGTGTGTTGAAGAGACTGCCTTTTTTCCATTGGCTATTCTTTTCCTGCTTTGTTGAAGATTAGTTGACCATAGAGTTGTGGGTCCATTTCTGAGTTCTCTGTTCTATTCCATTGATCTATGTGTCTGTCTTTGTGCCAATATCTTACTGTCTGGATAATTACAGCTTTGTAATATAGCTTGAAGTCTGGGGTTGTGATGCCTCTCACTTTGCTTTTCTTTTCCATCATTACTTTGGCTCTTTGGGGTCTTTTCTGGTACCATACAAATTTTAGGACTGTTCTAGTTCTGTGAAAAATGCTGATTATTTTGATCAGAATTGTATTGAATGCATAGAATGCTTTGGGTAGTATAGACATGTTAATAATATTTGTTCCTCCAATCCATGAGCTTGGACTGTTTTTCCATTTCTTTTTGTTTCTTCAATTTCTTTCATAAGTGTTGTATAGTTTTCAGCATGCAAATCTTTTAACTGGCATCTGATTTTTTAAAAATTTACAATGGACTTTTAAAATTATACATATGTATACATGCACATATTATATATTAAAAAGGAAAGAATAATATGGTAAAAGCTCCAAGTACTCATCACCTGGCTTTAGCTTGAGCAAGTGTAAACATTTTGCCAAGCTACCTCATCTGTTCCTCTCCTGTCCCCACCTTTTTTCTTGGAGTATTTCAAAGCAGACCCCAGACATTACCTAATTTCACCTGTAAGTGCTTTAGTATGCATCTCTTAGAGATAAATACACTCTGTCCTTTTTTTTTATTCTAACTCCAGTGTAATTATTTAATAAAATTAATATTGATTCCCTTATATTGTCACCAGCTAGACCCTAAGACCTGACCTTTATTACTACCTGCTTGTACCCACAGACTTTTGTCCCACATTCTTCCTTAAGTTCTTTTTTTCCAGCTTATCTCTTAAGTCAGGCAAAAGACCTGAGGGGCATAGCATCCCATGATATAAACTGAAACTACCACTCAAGCAATAAGGTCTGCCTAGATAAACAATTCCAGCCAGCCCAGGACCAGGACACCCAGACCAGTTTGAATTTAACCCCCAACTCATGTCTACACAGTTGGACCATGGATGAAGTGACCCATAGAGTGATGAACAGTTACCTTTTCCTCATTATAATATCAAAACCTCTACCCAAGACGGAGCACAAGCCTCATTTACAGAACATACCATATATATAGGTATATTTCCTTAAGACACATATGCCACCCTATATGTTGATCTAGTGGTGACAAGGCACCCTTATGTAAATATTCGTTCTAATCCTTTTTAAAAAAAAATAATTTAAAAAAAGATTTTATTTATTCATGAGCAAAAGAGGCAGAGACATAGGCAGGGGGAGAAACAGGCACCCTGTGAGGAGCCCAGTGCGGGACCCGATCCCAGGATTCCAGGATCACGACCTGAGCCCTGACCCAAAGGTGGACACTCAACCATGAGCCACCCAGGCACCCCTATTCATTCTAATCCTAAATAAAAGAAACCCGTTCACCCTTGCTCAGGGAGTCAGGCTTTGGAAGTTACTCCTCATGTTCTACTTATATGCTGCAAATAAAGTTCCTTTGTGTGACAACTCACCTGGTGTAGTTTCTGTGACTCACCAAGGATCAGGTTAGTTTGATTATAGTATCACTTAATATCTAGTCTGCATTTCAAACCAGGATCTAAACAAAACCCATACATTACATTTGGACGATATGCCCCATTGGCCTTTATAGCAGTTTTCTCTACTTCTTCCACCTTTATTATATTGCTCATTTGTTGAGGAAACTGGGTAATTTGATATGTAGAATTTCTGTATTCTGGCACTGGCTGATTGTGTAGGATAAGATGGCATTTGATTTAGCACAAAATTAGAATTTTTTAGCATATCACTTTTTTATTTTGTTTCTCAGGGAACATCATGAGTTTCGTTTCACCACTTGAACAAGTTTAAGAAACCCAAAGAATCCTTATTTTGTACTTAAGGAAACTGGGACCAAGAGAGGATTTTCCTGAAACATAGCAGCCAACCTGGAAAGTATCAGAATACTCACTATTTTCCTTGATAGTTAAAAGCAATGATCCTATCAGAAGCATCATATAATGAAACTTTTTAGCAAGGACCTCACCTGTTTTGTTCTGTTTTCTTCCTTGTGCCTGGCACATAGATGTTCAGTTAGTATTTATTATTGAACGAGTTGCCTAATGCTGCCATGTTGGTATGTTGCCTATTCCCTCTCTGGCCTAGAACCTGGAAGGTTACAATTTATTCTCTCTATAAGGGTTTAAAGCAGTTTAGAAGAGGGGCACCTGCGTGGCTCAGTTAGTTAAGTGTCCAACTCTTGATTTTGGTTTAGGTTATGATCTCAGAGTTCTGGATTCAGCCCCATGTTAGGCTCTGCGCTAACATGGAGTATGTGTGGAGTCTGCTGAAGATTCTCTTTCCCCCCCACCCCTGCCACCAGCACATGTGCACCGCTCACGCTCGCTAGCTCTCTCTCAAAAATAAATAAATAAATACATAAATAAATTTACAAGAGAACATAATAATGAAAGTATTTACCCATCATCTCAATTTCAGCACCAATTTATCTTCCTTTTTAAATGCAAGCCAGCAATAATGGCACTGGCACTTCTATAGAATGCACCACAAATCAGGCTGAAAGCAAACTGCATTAAATGGGATCTGATATCTTTAATGGGTAGGTGGGCATGATATGCAGGTAGTCTCGGATTTAACTGAGTCATTTTCTTGAAGTGCTTGTTCAGCAAAAATGTTGGGGTTTCCTTGTCTAGTTTTGTTTATTTTTCTTACAAAAATATGTTTCAGCCATCAGAAAAATCTCAGCACAACCAAAGACTCTTGGCCGTCTTTCATTTAGCAAAATTCTTTCTGGTTCTGTGATGTGTGTTTTCTGTCAGCTAAAATTTACAGGAATAGTGAACCACAAGGATTTCCTGAGGAGAAGCTCCCACATGCTGTGTCTGAGGTTTCTCATATTTCTTTTGGCAACAATAACATTCTCCAATACTACAGAATTATAGTTTGAGTCCAGTGCTAATAATTTCTCTTCAAGAAAACAACTTAACTGAAACATTTGTGGTTCTATTTTGCTTGAACCAAGGAAAAAAGTTATAATAGAAAATTACCTATCATCACCTACTCTGCCTTACCCTCCAAAAAATATTCTCTTTCTGAGGCTAACCATCAGCCTAGAATAATATTCACTATATGAGACGCAGAGATTTCAGTTTGTTTATAAACCTAATAACCCCAAATCTGTAAATACAGTGGTTAGGGCTCTTGTAATGTGAAGCTTCATCTTGCTGAAAAGAAGAAATACATTATTTTATTTTGGGCAATCACGTTTTAATACAACACGTTTGTTTTTTTACTCTCATTCATGTACAGTGTATGAAAAGCTCATCAATATGGTTTCACGTTCCACATTAAAATTAACTTTTTCAAAACTATCACTTGAGTTTTGTTATAGCTATTTTTGTTAATGCAGTTATCAGAAAAGACTATTAAAATACTCCTTTTCCAACAATATTTATTTACTTGTTTGTTTTAAGTTGGCTCCATGCTGGGCTTAAAGCCCAATATGGGGCTTAAACTCACCACCCTGAGATCAAGACCTGAGCTGATATCAAGAGTCAGATGCTTAACCAACTGAGCTACCCCGGCTCCTTCAACTGCTTACCTGTTTAAGGCTTGATTTTCTTTATATACTTACTTCATCCAGAACAATAAATTGCAACACATTGAATGAAGAAGCGTATAAGAATCCAGCTATCTCCTGTTAAGCCAGATAATAAGATTTGCAAAAAAAGTAAAACCAGTCCACTTTGGTCAATACATTTTTTTCATTTTGGATTTTTTTTCATTAAAATTGTATTACTTACATTAATATTGTAATGAGTTTATTGTTATTTTTAAGTTAATAAACATTTTAATTTTAGTTTCATTTCCAATATGATAAATGTTGTTAGACATTCACAAAAACTCTTTGGAGCTCTCAATAATTTTTAAGTCCTTAAACAGGTTTTGAGACCAAAAAAATCTGCGAACCACTAGTCATGATGTGGTTTTCTGAGATCTGCCAAAGAGTACACAGGTTATTTGGCAATTTCAGAGAAAAAGTGTAATTTTAGCCCCCAAACATTTTTTGAGATTAATAAAATAATAATGTTACCAAAATCCCTTTGCCTTCTTAAAAATTGCTCATGTGCTACAAGGTCTGCTTTGGTCAGTTTCATCTTGGCTCATGTTCAGTTCATTAACCACAGGATCTTTGTTTTTCATTTATGTGTTATTGTTATCATTGACTAAATTTTAAATTTTATTTTGGCGCAAAAGTGATTGAAGCATAAAAATAGAAATAAAACAGTAAAATAAATGCTACAACTCAGAATACTATCATAAACGTAATGAATAAGAGCTTTAGAGTTCATACAGTCTGAGTTTATATGTGTTAGAAAGTGGTATGATTTGTAGTAGCAGTCCAAAAGAGGAAAGTGCAAATACGAAATACACTAGTGATTGGAGTTACATTCTGTTGGACCTGCAATACTTTCTTTTTTTTTTTTAAAGATTTTATTTATTTATTCATGAGAGACACACAGAGAGAGAGAGGCAGAGACACAAGCAGAGAGAGAAGCAGGCTCCATGCAGGGAGCCCGACATGGGACTCAACCCCGGGTCTCCAGGATCAGGCCCTGGGCTGAAGGCAGCGCCAAACCGCCGAGCCACCCCGGCTGCCCTGGACCTGCAATACTTTCATCCCTAGTCTCCAAAGATTATCTACTCTGAAATTTGTCAAATACTTAGTTATATAAAGCCATGAAACAAAGCACAGTGATAGCCTTGGCAAGCCCGAATTTTCCACAAATGTAAAACAGTGCTTTCTAGGGTGAAAGTGATGAATTCTATCACTAGAGATGGGGAAGAAACCAGAACTACTAAAGCATCATTCATTGTTGCATAGGCTCAAATAGATGTATCTCACACCTTTGACAAGAACGTTGTGAAACCAACCAAAAAGGTAATGAAATATTTCACATTTGTAGAAAAGGCAGAATAAGGTACTAACAGAATTATACAGTTGGACATTATTGGTATTAGTCAAGGTAAATGATTAATGCTGCTGTTTTTGCAAAGTGTGTTATAGCAGGTGTTCAGTTTATGGTGTTCCCAACTGAATATGCATATGTATGCTCGTAGTGGATGTGCAGTATCTGTGTACACACACACACACACACACACACACACACACACACACGGAACACAGTATTCATTGTTTCTCTTCTGTTTAACCTTGTAGAACTGTGTTACAAGTAATCCAGTTTTGTTATTTTGTGAGCTGTGACATAACCTGGAAAAGAAAGGGACTTTGGGTTCAGTGCTGACACAGCATCAGCTAAGTGTGTAGCAAGAAAGGTATTAGAATTTGAATGAAAAGTTTGGCCCCATCCCTATACCCCCCAAGCCTCCTGCCAGAGAACAAGTGGCAATCAAGAGTATGCCTCAAGATAACTACTGAGCATTTAGTTAGAACAGAAGTCAGCAAACTAGCTGTTGGGTCAGATTTGTTCTCCGTTCCCCACCTATTTTTCTGCTACTGGTGAATAAAGAGTGGACTTTACATTTTTAAGTAGTTTGGGAAAATATCAAAAGAATGGTATTTTGTGACACATGGAAATTATAAGTTCAGTATTTCCATAAATAAAGTTTTATTGGAGCATAATTACACTCATTGGTTTATGTATTGTTGTGGCTATTTTTACACTACAGCAGCAGGATTGATTAGTTACAATAGAGACCATATAGCCTGTAAAGTGTGAAATATTTACTGTGTGGCCTTTTACAGAAAAACTTTGGCAACCCTAGAATTAGAGTAACTCCACTTTGATCCATCTTATTTATTGTTCTTCCCCATGGGAGTTCACTTGAAGAAAGGGTTCTACTGCCTTAAAAACAAGTTTTGTTTTTTTATTTTTATTTTTTCTAAGTATGTAAACTTTTCAAAAGGTCAGCCCAACCGAACAAGCATTCTTTTGCTTTTGCCACTCTGGAGACAGCAGGGTGGAGTTCACAACTCATTTTAGAAATGCTTGAGTAATTCAAGGCAATATTTGAAGATACATTATGGGTGATACAAAGATTAACCATTTATGCTACCAGAGATTTTTCTGGTAGAGAGATAAGAAACATAATCCTTCTTTTATCATTTTTTGCATATTTTTCTCAAAAGAGCATTAAACATCACTTTAAAAAGGAGGCGTTTTACTTGTCTTTTATTTTCTGGAATTGATACCCAGCAAATTGCTACCAGTACAAGCAAATTCCCACCATTCCTCATTTTCCCAAACTCAGGGATATAGTCCCTAGAAATATCACTCTAAATTTAGCTGCCTCCCCTTTGTTTCCATAGCATCTGATACAATCCTGTAATTATTGATTTGCTTGATGTTTCTATGCTAAACCATAAGGAAGTTTCCCTGTCTTCCTCTGTAGATGCAGGAGGAACTATTTGTTATTTTAGATGGTGTAGTATAATATTACAGAGTGTTGGCTTTGGAGTCAGACCTATCCTGCTTTCTGTATCTCAGTGAATCTGTTTCATCTTCTATGCAATGGAAATTAGCAATAATAATGATAGTAATGATCATCATACTTTTTAGAATTTGTTGTGAACCTTAAATGAAATGATGCAAGTAGAATACTTAGGTAAGCCTTTGCCATATGGTACTATGTTAGTTGTGTTGCTGTTTTGGTGGTGGTTGTTATTGTATCTCTATTACCTAACATAAGGTCTTTTTTAAAGTATTAAATATTTTTGTTGAATGGAGCCAAGGTTTATTTTTAAACATATCACCAACTTTGTGCTTTAGAGAAGACTGAAAGTTAAAATTAAACCTTGATTTTTATCCAGAAAATTGTCCCATAGATTTTTTTCATCCAACAGCTGCTGATGTATCTGATGGAATTGAAGTTTTTTGCTTTTGTTTTTTTGTTTGGTCTGGTCTGTTCCAAACCTGTGCCCTTTCCACCTGGCTTATATAAAGTTGAAGTATAAATTGAGTGATTACTATGGGCCAGGTACTGTTCTAAGTGCTTTGTATTTATTTAGTCCTTATAAGAACCATATGAACTAGGTATTATTATTATTATTCCTATTTTAGGATGAGACAGCTGAAACACAGGATTATAAACTATCATAAGATAGCCAGTAAGAAGCATAGTTAGGATTTGAATCTATAGTCTGGCTCCAGAGTTTTTGTTCTTAACCACCATGTTCTACTGCTTTTATTAGTCACAGAGTCTCTTGTTTGCCATATGGTTGTATTTAAGAAACAGCTTATTTTGGGTAACTTCTTGGAGTTTTAAGTTTATTTACAGTGTTGAGCATGTGGTAGATAATACATATTTGTGCTTGAATGAATTAATGACTGATGGTATGATAAAATTATAATTAATGTAATATAATCATTGCTTAATTCTTGGCTTCAAGTAATCACGTCTTTTCACTGTAGGCCCTCTTAGGAGCTATCTATAACAAGGACTTGGCTATTTTGAAGCCATCTACTCTAATACTACAAATATTTGGGCAAAGAAATTGCTTAACAAATCTATTTATATTCCTAAATTCATTTTTTTCTTGCTGGTACCCACTCAGAAAAATCTGTGTTTAGAGTTTTTCCTTTTTTGGGTACCTCTGTTGAATTGTTTGTAAATTGTTTAAAAAATGTTAGATGGCATTGTGACAGACAATTCACTTTTTAATAGATGAAGCTTTAAAGAATTTGGGCATACTGGTCATGATAGTGAAGTCTGGTATTGAACTTGTCCTCTAAAACTTTTGACATAGTAACCATCTTGAAGTTTGCTTTATTTTATATATCTCTTTCAGAATTCTCCACTTTACCAGTACTTACAGGATCTGGGACACACAGACTTTGAAATATGTTCTCCTCTGTCACCAAAGCCAGAAAAAAGCACAGTGACAGAGGGACAACAAAAGCTTCCTGCAAGAGCCCTGCCAAAGGTAAGAAAGCACGTTCAATCTCTATGATTAATCTGGGTTTTTTAAAAAGATTTTATTTATTTATTCATGAAAGACACAGAGAAAGAGGCAGAATCATAGGCAGAGGGAGAAGCAGGCTTCTCACAGGGAACCCAATGCTGGACTCAATCCCTGGACCCTGGGATCACGCCCTGAACAAAAGGCAGATGCTCAACCTCTGAGCCAAGCAATGTCCCGTCCCTATGATTAATCTTTTATTCTTCACCTCACTGATTATTTAAACTGCCTTTGCCCTTATCCTTGCAAAGAAACAAACAAACAAAAAAAACATCTTAAAAGCACCTCCATGTCTTCCCCAACACCGGTAAGACTTTATTTTTTATTTCATCAGTACAAAACTGTTTAGATAAATATAACTCCTTGCTGTTTTGGACTATCTTAATAATTTCTATAATGAATGGAAATTAAAGTGGTTGAGGATTAAAATATATCATTTCTTTAAAATACTGAAGTTGTTTGGAAGGAAACCGGAAAAATATACTAAAACCTTAAAGAGAACTCAACCATTAGGACTTTTGTATTAATTGGAATTCTTTCTTTATGTATTATTTTTTAAAAGAGAGCACAAGTTGTAAGAAAGCAGATTGATAACATATTTCGTAAGCAAGGATATGTGATGGAGTGGGTATATTTACCTCAATTTGTGATGCCCTTTATAACTCCACAGAATCCTTTTATGTAATAAATATCTCAGTTGATGTATAAAATTGTAAGGCTGAGATACGGGAAGAATCTCCAATTATGTTCTATAAAATTCATTTACTAGATTCATTTATGTTCTATTAGCCATACTTAATAAAATTAAAAAATATTCTAGTACATTTCAGTTTTAACAAAAGGAATTCTAATTTAATAGAAAAAATAAACCAGATTACCTCATTTCTTTTTTTTTTTTTTTAATTTTTTATTTATTTACGATAGTCACACACACACACACACAGAGAGAGAGAGAGAGGCAGAGACATAGGCAGAGGGAGAAGCAGGCTCCATGCACCGGGAGCCCGACGTGGGATTCGATCCTGGGTCTCCAGGATCGCACCCTGCGCCAAACCGCTGCGCCACCCAGGGATCCCAGATTACCTCATTTCTTGAACATTCTAGTTTAATCAGTGTTTTATTATAAGACATCATTATTTTTGGGAGGAGGCTTTTTAAAGTTTTCAATTAGTTATTTACTCTGTGGTAATAGAGAAGGAAGTCTTTTTTCTCCTGTTCTTAGAAAAACCTCTAAAATGTGAGGTAACCAGGCTGGGGGGCCATTTGCAAGAGTAGAAAAAATACCAGAGAAATGTTTTTTTGACTGATGCTTCCAGGGTAGGATTTAGAGAGTTAGAGCTCACATGGATCAGAACCAATTTGCTAGTCCTCTGGACTTAAACTCTTTCTCTTTCTTCTCTCTGCCCCTTTCAAATGTGATTGTTCCTGGGAAGTGTTTTGAAAGCAAAACCAAAGGATATAGCTAATAGGTTATTTATAGATTAAAACTTGGATTTGAGATTACTTGGCAACAGAAGACAAGAATGGACCATGGGATAGTCTTAGGCAGGATATGGGCATTGGCCTTTTTTGTTGTTGTTCAAACTTGGGCTTTACAGGTATTTAATCCTTTTCATTTATGATAGGTATTTTTACATATAGAAGTGTTATTAATTTATAAGTAACTAAAATGAGAGTTTAAAATTTGCTAGTCCTCAGAAATTAAAAAATACCCAGAGAATGTTTTCAAAATTACCACATCTAGAAAGTTCCTTTAGTTTTCATATTACATATTTCAACTGTATGAGCTATATTTTTCTAAAATGGAGTTTTTCTATCTGGGACAGCTAAATTTTAGAAAGATTTATTGCATTATTTAGTTCCTTCTCAAGGGATATATTTTTAGAATTGCCCCCAAAGTTCTGTTCAAGCAGTGAAGTACCAGTTATTTTCTTTGGAAAGCAATTTTTTTGTATAATATGAGATCATGATAAAACTTGTTAGCCTTAATCACTCTTTTTTAACTTTTACTTTTTAATGTTATCATGATGTACTCTTACTGGTATTCTCACTATGAATATTCATTCTCTGTATATTTTTTCTAGTTTTCCTGTGATTATTCATAAATGTTCCTTCCATAAAGTTTTAACATCAGGCCTCTTCCCTGCTTGGTCAGTTTTTCCTGAGTGATCTCCTCCTCTTTCTTGCCCTCATTGACCACTTATGTGTGTTCTCTGTCTTCACTGAAAGCTAGATGTTTGTTTAAACATTTTCACCTGGCCTGTGCCCCAGGAAACAGATTCATATATGTAAAACAAAATATTCTTCCCATGTTCCCAAATTACCACTCTTTCAGTTAACTTAAGATTTCCTATTACTCCCACATTAATTTGGTCTCTAAATGATATATCAAGTGAACTTCTTATGTCTTGAAAATCCAACCCTTATCCTTTACCATTTTTTTGCTATCCTACTTAAGGCCTTTGTCAGTATTTAGCTGGACTATTAAATATTCTCCTAATCATGCTTCTTGGCTACAATCATTTCCTGCCAGTGCTGCCTCTGCACTGTAGCCAGTTATTTTTCTTAAATGCTGATTTTTATTGTTTCATTTCCTTGCTTAAAAATCTTTGATAGGGGATCCCTGGGTGGCTCAGTGGTTTAGCGCCTGCCTTCGGCCCAGGGCGTGATCCTGGGGTTCTGGGATCGAGTCCCACATCGGGCTCCCTGCATGGAGGCTGCTTCTCCCTCTGCCTGTGTCTCTGCCCCTCTCTGTGTGTATCTCATGCATAAATAAATAAAATATTTTTTTTTTAAATCTTTGATAGCTTCTCACAGCCTACAGGATAAAGTCTAAACTATTAGGGCATGTAAGACCAAAGCCCTTTAAAACCCTTCTCAGTGATCATGACTATTCCCTTCTTCCTTTGGGTCTTAGCCTGTCCCAGTTTATGCCACCATGCCCATGACATGTGCTTCCATGGCTGTCCCCTTTATTCATCCTGTTCTCTTACCCAGAATTTTCCTTCCTCCTTTGTTAAATTCCTGCTCATCTGTTAGGGCATAGCTTCAGTGTTAGCACCTCTTGACCTCTTTTCCTACATTTTCTCAGGCCTTAAATTGGTTTGTAATTATTTATACCATGTCTTCTATACTAAGTTCTTAAAAACAGCAGTTAGGTATAGTCATCTTTGTTCCTATGACCCTTTTTCTGTACCAGGGATATAGTAATCACTCAACAAACGTAAACTTCATTTACTAGCATATACAGGAAATGGCTATTAACAGTAAGGTAAATTGAATTTTTGGCTGACTAAATATATAACTTTTATTCAGTATGAGATACTTTTTCTAAAATTGGTTAAAATATCTTTCTGCCATAGATAGCATTGTGGAATGAAATGTTCTTGGTATTTGAGAACTGGGTGCATCGTTTGGTTTTCATTTTGAAATACATACTGTCATCATTTTGACATATTCAAGGTAAATGAACTGCATCAGGATAACTTCTGAGTGTTCTTTAAAAAATCTACTTTCAGGTCTCATTTCAAACTTATTGAGTCTGAACCTTTAGTCTGGGGACCCAAGAGTTATATTTCTAACTAAAATCTCTAGGTGATTCTAATGTGCAAGTAAATGTAGGAACTATTAAGAAGCCTGAGACAGTGACAAACGATATAACCTAGATGATTTCTTTTCTCCCTTTTTCTAATAAAAATTCTGATTGATTAGAAGTAAGTTATTTGAAGTTTTTCTGCTGTTTGGATATGTTTAATAAATCCTATACTATGTCATTCATCTCCTTCAGCAAGGCATCCTGTTAAAAGTGGCTGAAACCATCAAAAGTTGGATTTTTTCTCAGTACAATAAGAAAGATGACTTACTTCACAAGTTGGTAAGTGTTTGCTCTACTTCTTTGTCAGTTTTCTGAGCTCCGGTTTATTAGTGACAGAATCTAATGAATCAGAATGTTTTGCTACTGATTTGGGCAGTGATTGATTCTAAATAGAAATTCTGAAAGGAGAATAAAATCTCTGAAGGAAGACTACCTGCCTTATTAAGTGTTAATAAAGTTTGTTGGTGTCACCTTAAAAAAAAGAAAAAAGAAAAAAAAAACACCAAGAATTTCTTCAGTAATTGTGGATCTTTGAATTTGGATTTATTAGTATTATTTCATAGTTCTTTCAAGAGGCTATTAGCTATTTAGAATAGAATATTCTGGTAGTTATTAATACCTTATTTGTTAGATTATTAATTTCCTGCTGCTATCTTTCTCCATTGACAAGTATTCCTCTCAATAGGGAAAGGAATATATCTATTAGTGAGATCTTCTCCCATTTCGTTAGGAGCCCGTCTTTTCCTTATCCCACAGTCTGTGATTACAAAGTTTGGACAAAATCAAAGTGGTTCCCCTCTAATTTATTTATCATTAATTTATCATTTTCTGACAACTTCATATGTAAAATTTAGTCTCCTGAGACTACTAAACACAGAATTTCCCAAAGACTTGGATTTGTGGCCATTGAGAGTCTTTGTTTTCCTGGGAGACTTGCTTTTTTTCCCTTTTTTCCTTACTCTCTACTGTAATAGATCTGGAGTTTGACCTCTGACCCTCAAGGGGGAGTGCTTCAACTTTGTACATCCTAAGCAATGCAAAATCCAGATAGTATAGCTAAAAAAATCGAAGTTAGGAAGTTCTCATGGCTCTCAGAAGGAATAATCAAGTTACAAGAAAGCATATTTCAGGATCCTCTGCTGGTCTGTGACCTTAAGATGATGATAATTATCATTCTTGTAAATTATCATTTGTAAAGAGATGTTTACAAAGTGCTTTCACATTTTGATTTGGTAATCCAAACACTATAAGGTTTAGTGCAGTTTACCAGTTGGAAAACCTGAGATTCAGATAGTTTGGTTTAAGATTACTTATTAAGTGAATTGTTCAAGAACGGTTAGGTAGAAAGTGGTAGTTAGAATTTGAACTTAGGTCTCCTGTTTCAAAGCCCAGGCTCTCCATTATAACATACCACTCTCCAGCTTGAGTATTATTATGTATTGACTGACTAAAATTACTTTTTTAGCAATCCAAACGGGCAAGTTCTCTGTTCAGGGTTTCATCTTTGTAGGTATGTTGAGAAGGTCAATGAAGTGTCTTGTCACCTACGTAGAATATCATCTCTATCCAGGTGGAGCCATCCTCATCCTTCAGTGATACTAGGACTGTGGTAAGGTATATGGATCCATATACATTTTTCTGTGGTTTAATCATAGTCTACATAGTCCTGATCTTTTCATTCTTGGTTCTTTGTCACTGGCCGCACATTTCACTGTAAAGCTCCAGCTTCTATATGCATTTCTTTTGTGCCTGTATTATAGAGAACCGTAAGAAGTACGTACCAAAGAAATCATTTACTAGTAATGGAACAAGGAATTACCCTGTTGGCTTCTGGCATGAGATGCTTGACTTTTCTCTCAGCCATGACATATTTAAATTTTTTTTGGCTATACAGATACTGAACCATTCCCTCTTTCCTTTTATAAAAATACTGGCAGTTGTTCCATGATAGCTGAAACTTTTGCCATTGTTCCTTTTTATTAAAGTAGTACTTCTTAAAGATTAAAAAAAAAGTTCTTTTATAACAATTGTAATGGTAGTGGTATTTGCACTTTTTAAGCACTTTTTAGCCTGTAAAGTGCTTTCACACATGTTATCTCATTTGATCTTCATCAGCTTTATGAAACAGCACAATATATTTAAAAATATACAAGATCGTTGAAATATATTGATGCATGAATAGTTCCCTTCTCTATCTCTAGGGGTAAAAACAAATCTCTCTCTTCTTTAGCTGACTTCTCATACCCTTTCATTCTATACAGGCAGAAATCTTTTGAGTTACCTTCTCATACCATTTTTCCATTTAGATCCTTAAAAGATCCTGTTACCCATCAAATCGAGTCTAGTTCATCACTTCAGCATGAAAAAGTCTGCATAATTTGGCCCTGAACTACCTTTCCAGCCTTATCCACCATGTTTTCATCAGCCAACCCAGTCTTCTTTTTCTTTTATTCCATAATTATTCTGTATGTCTGTTTTTGTGCCATTATATTGTGGTAGAATTCTTTCCATTTTTCCTCTTTTATTGCAGTCTTTTTCTAAGTAGTCCTAGCTCTTCCTCAAGGCTTTTCCTACAAACTTCAGCCTATTGGATCCTTATTTTCTTTAGAAATATAGTAATAATTATCCATGCCATGTTTTGTAGGTTTTTGTATTGTGGGTGCTTTTCTTTATTGTATTTTAATTATTTTATGTGTACTACCAACATTAACAGCCAACACTTACATAGTACTGACTACATAAATGCTCACTGTGCACCACTTAATATTTTATGAATATTGACTTAATTCTCACAACAACCCTGTGAAGTAGCTACTATTCTTAGGCTCATTTTGCAGATGAGGAAACGGAAGCAGAGAATTAAGATGTGGAACCAGGATATAAACCTAGGTACTAACTAGGTCTTGGTACTCATACTTGTTGAGGGTGAGCCAAAGTTCACATGGTACACCTCCCCACAGCATACAGCACCCAATCATACAGATGATATACAAGTATTTAGTCAATCAGAATTAGTACCTTTTAAAGGTCTTCATTTATTTGAGAATTGGACCTGAGTCCAAATAGGATTATTATGAGGTGGTTTTTTTTTTTTTAAGATTTTATTTATTTATTTATGAGAGACACAGAGAGAAAGAGAGGCAGAGGGAGAAGCAGCCTCCATGCAGGGAGACTGATGTGGGACTCGATCCCAGGTCTCCAGGATCATTCCCTGGTATGAAGGCAGTACTAACCCGCTGAGCCACCCAGACTACCCGGGAGATGTTTCTTAATATAACAGGTATCTATTTCCCCACTACTTTGATTGCAGTATTGCAACAGCCTCTCTCTTTAATGCAGTTCTCATTTTTATAATTAAAGAGTAACATACAATTTTATAATTTATCCTTAAGAAAAAATTTATTAATTTAATCTGATTTCATTTTATGATCAGAATATAGTCCAAATTCTTCCTTTGTAGAAGCAGTCTAGTACTAGATAACACTGCTTTAGTTATTTAGAGTGTCTTGGTCACTTTCAAGTTTATTTGTATGTTTAGGTGATTTTAGGTAGTGAGTCACATTCTAGAATCACATATTCCTAGAGCTATTAGTACTGCCTCAGAGCAGAATAGTTTTGAGGAAACAACCCACTTTTGCAGACAGGTCTGATGCCAAGGATGATGTTAAAGAAAATGTGTACCTCATTAAGCAACATATCTATACAAGGAACTATGAAGAGCGAAAGCTCCCTTTTATGTTAATAGCTTTCCCCCTATCTCTGAGCTATAGCCTTTCTTTAGTGAAGCTTCTTTATAAAGTGCATAGAGGTCTCATAAAAGGTACAATTTAAAGCTTTTATAGCAAAAATTTAATTTTTAATACTTAATATTTTAATATCACTGTGGGGGGGATCCAAGTCAAATAATAAGGCCAATGTGTGGAGATTTATTTCAAAGATTACTTGAAAAGCTGCCGTGATGCTCCTTCCACCCCTTCTCCAACAGTGGTATAAAGTGAATTGTGCTATTCTGTTTATGAAAGTGGGGTGGAGGGTCAAATAATTGGTTCCTAATGTTAGAATCATGATTTTTTTTAAGGTTTATTTATTTTGGAGAGAGAGTGAGAGTGAGCTGAAAGAGGAACAGAGGGGGAGGTAGAGAGAGAATCCCAAGCAGACTCCATGCTGACTGAGCATGGGACCCAATATTGGGCTCAGTCTCATGACCCTGAGATCATGACCTGAGTCAAAATCAAGAGTCAGATACTTAACTGACCAAGCCACCAGGTGACCCTAGAATCATGATTCTAAGAAGAGAAAAGAGGCACATGAAAAGATGCTCAGCATCCTTAATCAGGGAAATGCAAGTCAGTACCACAATGAGGTATCACCTTACACCTGTCAGAATGGCTAGTATCAAAAAGACAAAAAATAACAAATGTTCCAAGGATGTGGGGGAAAAGGAACCCTCATGTAATGTTGGTGAGAATGTAAATTGGTGTAGCCACCATGAAAAACATTATGAAAGCTCCTCAAAAAATTAGAAATACACATGTAATCTAGTAATTCCACTATTTGACTATTTACTCAAAGAAAATAAAAACACTGATTCAGAAAGTGTTTATTGGAGCATTAGTTACAATAGCCAAGATAGGGAATCAACCTAAGTATCCAATAGATGAATGGATAAAGAAGAATGGTAGATATATTCAATGAATATTACTCAGCCTTAAAAAAAGAAAGAATGAATTCTTGCCATTTGCAACAATATGCATGGACTTAGGTATTAAACTAAATAAAATAAGTCAGACAAATACTGTATGATTTTACATATATGTAGAATCTAAAAACCAAAACAAACAAAAAAGCAGAAATAGACCCAAAAGTACAGAAAACAAGCATGGTTGCCAGAGGGGTGAGGGATAGAAGGATGGGCAAAATGAGTGAAGGAGAGTGGGAGCTTCAGGCCTCCAATTATAAAATGAATAAGTCACAGGGATGAAAGGCACAACAGAGGGAATTTAGTCACTGGTACTATAATAGTGTTGTATGGTGACAGATGCTAGCTACACTTGTGGTGAGCTTAGCATAATGTATAGAGTTGTCAAATCACTGTGTTGTACACCTGAAATTAATATAACATTGTGTGATAACTACAAAAAAAAAAAAAAAAAGAAAGGGAAGGGAAGAGAAAAAAGAAAGAAGAGAGAAGAGGCAGTGGTTTAAAGATGAAAGAAAAATATTGCACAGGTGCATGCAGGGTATGTCAGTAGATGGTAAAAAAAAAAAGTCCTACCAGGAAGACCAGCATTCCAAGAAGATGTTCTTGTTTTAGATAATTGAAAATCAATAAAGGGATGCTTGGCAGACTCAGTCAGTAGATCATGTGACTCTTGATCTTGGGGTTATGAGTTCAAGCCCCACTTTGGGCAGAGAGTTTTCTTTAAAAAAAAAAAAAGAAAGAAAATCAATAAATATGACCATAATAGGACTAATATTAATTAAAAATATTCTTCTCAGGGCGCTGGATAGCTCAGTTCGGTTAAGCATCTGCCTTCAGCTCAGGTCATGATCCAAAGGTCTTGGGATCAAGCCCTGCATCGGGCACCCTGCTCAGCAGGGAACCTGCCTCTCCCTCTGCCTGCCATTCTCTCTCTCTCTCTCTCTCTCTCTCAAAAAATAAATAAAATCTTTTAAAAAAAATTCTTTCTAAAAAAAAAAAAAAAATTCTTTCTTCTCCTTCTCCAGAAGTGATGTATAATGCACAATTGAGAGGACGTGCACTCATAGTTAGGTATATGGATCACTGCATTCTTATTAAGTCCCCATTATGGTCAACTTAGGCAGGATAGGTTGGCTCCTGTGTGGGAATGATTAACTGGCTAAGAAGAGCAAATCCATTGCCTTCAAACCCTAGTTTTACTTTAATAGCTAAAGGCCTTGTCATTAAAAGATCTCTTTATTTTTATCTTATAATAGGACCATTCTATTCCTAAATTTAATACATAATAAAACTTCGTATTTTTCATGCAACAGACTCCATTTAGAGGACTGTAACTGATTACCAAAGATTCAGGATCTGAAATTAGAATTCTGGAAAGTTACTTATTCTCTTTGGGCTTCAGTTTTCTCCTCTATAGAACATAGAGGAGGATGGAAATGTACACCATGGAGTTTTTGTGAAAGTTCACCTGTGTAACATTGCGATTTTACCTCTCACCTTTTTTTTTTTTTATGTTTAGCTATTTATTTAAGTAACCTCTACACTCAACATATGGCTCAAACTTGTAACCCTAAGATCAAGAGTTGGATTCTCCTCCTCCCTAGCCAGCCACGCACCCTTCATCTTTCACCTTTTTACCATGTACATTCATGTAAAACTGAAAGGAATGACTTGGCTTTTGTTCTTCCCATCCCCCTCTTCCAACTCTTTGATCTGGTCAGTTCTTGTTCATGCGCTAAGACTGAGCTCAGGCATCACCTCTTTTCCTTTCTCCAACTTCATTGAAAGTTTTGGTTCCTCTGTGCCATTTTCATAATACCCCAGCATACACCTTATTGCACTCTTTGCTCATTACGTTGTAACTGTTTACTTTTTAGTCCTCTTCATTAAATTGTGAATTCTTTAAGAGTAGAGACTTGTATGTTATGCTCATTTTTTGTGCCCTTGGTGTCAAGTATGGTTCCTGGTATATATAATTTTTTTTAATAGGAGAAAAATAGGAAGGAAGGAATAAATGAGCTAGTGTATGTGAAAGCATTTTGTAAACTATAAAGTGCTATGCACATGTTAGTGTCGTTTTGCATTACATTCCTTAATGTTGTGTTTTTAATATCCAAAGTCTGTTTTTAGGTCTGGATCCTGCTGACCTACTTTATTGGCCATATTGTTACAATATCCAGGGACAGCATCTTATGTTACAGGATTATAGTTTCCATGCTCTGTTCCAGCAATTTAATTAATTAGGCTTAACTAGACAGGTTTATTAGTCTATAGTTACTTCACAGTTTTTTATTAAAAGTTTATAATTCACATCTGGTGGCTCAGTAACATCCATCTCAATCTTTACTTCACATTTACAGTGAAACTAAAATCCCATACATCATACTAAAGATAGATTGATTGGACTGTTGTATCTTCTTCTTGGAGGCTATACTGAAAATAAATTCTCTAAATTTTGTTAGCATATTAGGAGCTTAGCCTTTAATACAAAATTATGTATGTAATAATGCCTCTCTTCCGGTTTTTTAATGGCAAGGATATTGGATTCCGACTCGACTCACTACATACCATCCTGCAACAGGAAGTCCTGTTACAAGAGGATGTGGAACTGATTGAGCTACTTGATCCCAGTATCCTGTCTGCAGGGCAACCTCAACAACAGGAAAATGGACACCTTCCAACGCTTTGCTCCTTGGCAACCCCTAATATTTGGTACTGTCCAGAAATCATCTATCTTTTGCTTATGTATATGGTATTAGCAGAGGAAATCCATCATCATATTCTCTATTGTGAAGACATAAACATTCCATACATTTTAACATAGTAATTAATGTAATGATACCAAAGAGGCTTTTTTTTAAGTACCTTTCCAAAATAAATACTATTTAAAGTGAAGCTGGAAAAAAATCCTATTGTTACATATTTTAATTCAGTATAATTAGTTCTGTGTTTAATAACCCACAAACAAGCATAACATTGCCCCAAGAATCTCTCTTACCCATATACCTGTACACATGTGTGCGTGTAGTCCTAGCCAATTCTTCATATATCTTTAAAGTTAATAGATTATATCATAAACACATTATAGAAATATCAAAAATAGGACGGGACATGAGGTAAACAGTCAATTCTTGATTTGTTGGCAAGAAGCTGTAGAGAATAGACCAACTTTTTGACTACTTGAAGTATTTGGGTCTAATGCAGAAATCCCAGGCCATAATTTTAGAAAGAATAGCAAAAAGGAATTATATATAAAGAACTGTTCATGTCTTCTTCCTATTAAAGTATGGGTTTATTAAATGAACAAAATCATTGCTTGAACTATTCAAGTTATCCAGGCAGTCACATAACATTGGCCTCAGTGTTCTGAATTTCCCTGTCATGCTGACAAATGTTTCATACTGTAACAGGTAGCAAGGTATGTCTTCTAAATCTGTAGCACTCAGCATCATGATGAAGTAAAGCATCTTATCCTTTACAAATATAAGAATGCAAGGGGCTGCTACAAGGAACCAGGGTTTTAAGAATTTTACAGCTTTAACTTTCAAGTTTCCTTTAGCCATGATGTGATTAAGCAACCTTCAGGCCTGTAAATACTTTTAGATTTTGCTGTTAATATATAAAAGTATATGATGAGATTTTGCTTTGATATTATCAGTACCATCTGAAAGTTAAAGGATTCCAAAAGAAATTAGGGCAGGTAAATATTTATTAAGAAGCATTCTTTAAAAAAAAGAAGAAGAAGAAGCATTCTTACACTGACTTTCTTTATGATTATTATAACTATCTTTAAGTGTTTTTTTAGATATCCTCAGATACATCTCCCTATATTTACCTCTTTCTTGTATACCTTTTTACCAAAGTCTTCATTGCCTAAAAGATGTATTTTAGTCTGTAGATTTCTAATTGACCTAGAGAAAAAAAATTCATATATTTTTACTTAATTTAAAGCAATGTAGGGGATCCCTGGGTAGCTCAGCAGTTTAGTGCCTGCCTTTGGCCCAGGGTATGATCCTGGAGTCGCGGAATCGAGTCCCACATCAGACTCCCTGCATGGAGCCTGCTTCTCCCTCTGCCTGTGTCTCTGCCTCTCACTCTGTCTCTCATGAATAAATACATAAAATCTTTTAAAAATCAATCAATAAATAAAGCAGTGTAAAAGTACAAAGTTTGTGCATATTATGGGCTGCAATAAGTATGTATATTCCAGATTTATGATAGTGATTATTTAAAATTAGATGACTTAAATGAAACAGTTACTTAAGTATATATTATTTCTATTGGAAAAATACTTATATTTTCTTGAGATATTTGTTTCTGTGCAAGTAATTAGTGTCTGATTTGGGAAAAGAACTCATAATAATTACTTATTAAATAATGACTTATTAAAATGTATTTTAATATTAAAAATTAGTAAAAATTATTTTTCTTTTAAATTTTAAAGTTGGATTTTAAACTCAATACTTTGTTTTTAGGTTAGAGGAGTCCATATCTTTAAAAAAAAAAAAAAGTCATTTCAGAAGACATCTATTACCTAAACTTAGCTCAGAATTTAATACCTAAGCACCATTATTTAGTTGCTAGATTTTTTTAAAACTATTTCACATTACTTGTTTAAATATCATAGTTTTTTAAGTTTTACTTTACAAAGAATCTAGCATTTTATCTATTTTAATAAACCTAAATTACTGATTAAAGTAATACATCTTTCTGTGGTCTGATGAATATCATTTTCTCGGTTTCTTTGTTGTAGGGATGTCTCAGTGTTGTTTGCCTTCATTAGTTTGCTCATTATGCTTCCCACTTGGTGGATTGTATCTTCCTGGCTGGTATGGGGAATGATTCTATTTATTTTTCTGATCATAAGAGCTTTGAGATTATGGAGGACAGCCAAACTACAAGTAACTCTAAAAAAATACCATGTCCATTTAGAAGATACAGCAACAAATAGCCGAGCTTTTACTAACCTTGTGAGAAAAGCTTTACGTCTCATTCAAGAAACTGAAGTCATTTCCAGAGGATTTACACTGTGAGTTCATTCTTCATTTTATTTTTAAAATAATATTTTTCTATTCCATAAATTAGAATTTTATTACCTATTTTCATTTCTGTGTTGCATTTTTTTAAAAAGTAGGTTCCTCTTAGGCACTTACTAAAGTCTATTAACTGCGAAGGAATAAATACATTATATACTGGATTTAATATGTAGTATGATTCTGCTTATCTACTTTGAGAAACCAAAGAGCTTTGAGAATTATGATTATTTCTGTGTTATCATGTGATTATTTTATGAGATAATGTAGAGAGAGTGCCTCACATTGAACCTAGCATGCAAAATTACCCAACAAATCTTTGTTTCCTTTACTCTCTGCCAGATGCTCTCTTTCCTCAGTTTAAACAATAGATGTATTGGACTTGAATTCATTCTGAAAAATTTTGACATGCATTAAGAATATTCCTTAGGTAAATGTTAGCAGATATTTTGGCACTAATACTCTCAGAATATCAGACAAATAATGATGTTTCACCTTCTCACAGGTTAAATTAAATATTTAAAAGTTAAATTAAATATTCTAGTCTAGTCATAATTAAATATTAAGCTACCAGGTATATAGGGTATTTATTAAAAGGGTAGTTATATTTATTTATTGAGTACTATTTATGTTCCAAATACTGTGTTAGGTAATTTTACATATAACTAAAAGCATACAATTACATGTGGGAGAGCAAATGTTCAGATCTATTCCACCTGACTCTAGAGCTTGTTTCCAGTCCACTAGGCTACCTACTAACCACTAGCAAATGACAGTTGTACTGTACTATATAATGACTTATTTAACTCCTATAACCTTTGCAATATGTAGGTGGGAGAAAGTAAGTATATGGTGAAGAATAATTATTACTCTTAATTTTACTAATACCTGGAAAATCACATAAAGGGAGCACAGAAGAACCGTGGGTAGTCAACTCGTTCTTCACTTTGCCATGCTCTAGAATAACACTTAAACAGTACTGACGGGAAAACTGTCTATGGAAAATCATGACCCAGGGAAGTAGAAGAATCTCCAGTAGTCATCTCCTTCTTCACTCTGTTGCGTTCTAGAACAGTATTTAAACAATGCCAAGCCATGAGGGAGATTTTGTGATTTCCCTTTCTGCTTAATTCAAAATGTAATAGTTCTCTGTTAATTTTTGTCCTTCTATTGTAGTTAAAGTCTGTTTGTTGGTAGAGCATAGCAAATATTAAGTTGTTTGAGCATCTTGATTTTAAAAGTTAAAAATAGCTCCTTTTCATTCTTGATTTGCACAGTATTTCATTGAGAAGATTGGTTAAGCAGAGTGGCTAGGTGTCCAGTTAATGTTTAGGCATGTATAGGGGATTTTGTGCTTTTTGTCATTTTCCAACTTACATTAGAGAATTATGTATAGAATTGGCACAAAGAGCTAAAATAGGCCAGCTAGACAGGACTTACCGCTAGATTACAACTCTGTTGACGTGCAGTCAGACAAAAGAAATGTTGGAAAAAATTGTTTCACTTATCTCCATCTAACTGGATAATGGATTGAGAAAAAATTATGAAGGATAATGAATCTTGAACCATAACGCTTTTAGAAATATTGTCATCTTTACAACTGATTTATTAGTAAAATGAAACTCAATAATAGTACCATATATTGAAAACATGTGTTTTGTTCTGCCTCGATTTGTCCTCTCTAGCAAGGAATTTAACCATTCTTTATCTCATTTTGTTAATATCTGAATGTATTTTAGTTTGGTTTAATATTTTAAGAGTTTTGAGTTAGATAATCTTGTTTTGAAAATTTGTGGTTATAGTATAAGAAACTTATAAATTTCAATATTTTGTTTTGATACTAGGAAAGGTTACTGGTTAGGTGAAAAAACTATTATCTGATAGCTATGTAATATGTAATTATTTTTTGTCTCATTAATAAAAGAATGATATTATATATCATTGTTGCAAATAGGTACTCCCCTTTTATCTTTTGGAAAGTGCTATAAAAATGCATCTTCTTGAATAGCTTTGAGAGTAGCTCTGCTACTACTTAGTAACCCTTCCTTTGCCTTTCTACTTGCATTCCCCTGTTGGCCACTGGTCCTGTTATCTCTCTGCGTCCCCTACTTCATTTTGAGTAGGTAAGTGCCAGTGGCAGCAGGTGGGTAAGTCATTTTACCCTACTTTTATGAATGTACAGAATGTATTTCTATATAATATTTGATTGTTCTGTACAAGTGACCAAAAATATGGTTGATGAACATATTAAATGCATATTAAGAATGTAAAAGTTTTTATAATTAAGGCTTTCATACTTACTGTAGATACAGGTTTTGAAAACTGAATATAAAGTAGTACTACTCTAGTATATTTTAGCAAGTAGAGTGTCTATATCAAAAAGTTGCAATGTCTTACATAAGTATTCCTACATTTCTACTATATTTTGACTAAAATTTATTGTTTTCTCATATCAGAAGAAGCCTTTACTCTGTGAGATTTTAATTTTTCATTTGTCTTTTTTTTTGGTGGCTATACATGTATCAGAGAAATGACTATTTGTGAGACCTGAATTGGGATATTTACAGTCATTTTCTAATAAAAATCACAAAAAAGGATTTTTTTTCTAAGTTTAATAGAATTGTGGATTGAGGAAACAAAAACATTAGGACACCTGTACAGTTGTATCACATTTTACTTTTCAAGTTTGCTTGACAGGGTCAGTGCTGCTTGCCCATTTAATAAAGCTGGACAGCATCCCAGTCAGCATCTCATCGGTCTTCGGAAAGCTGTCTACAGAACTGTAAGAGCCAACTTTCAAGCAGCAAGGCTAGCTACCCTATATATGCTGAAAAAATATCCTTTTCTGTCTATATGTAAGAATAAATATGCTTCCAGAGTTGTGAATATAGATAGCATAGTTGCATCCTGTATAAGTTGAGTGTAAACTGAGATTGCCTGTTTTAAAGCTAATTTCCATTATCACTTCTATTTTAAAACTGGAAAAGCATTCTAGAGGGAATAACAATAACAGACAGGAAGAAAGTTTTTCTGTTCTTGTGTGGCTCAGTTTCAACAAGGAAAAAACTTGAAGGCCCTCCCTTCACTTGTCTAAAGAATAAAGTCAGGAGAATCTGGCCTTGCTAGGACTGACATTTTTAAGTTACTGGACCCAGCAAATATGCGTCATGACATGGGAATAAACTGGTAACAGGAAATCCTTCCCCTTTCATAAAAACAGAATCTCTCAAGTCAGATTGGTTAAGTTTAAATTTTGGCTGTATTGGTCACTGCCTAGCTGACCTCTAAGCAAGCTTCTTAACTTTCTGTACCTCACTGTATTCATTTTAAAAATGGCAATAACAGCATACTCTTCCTGACTCTTTTTTGTTGACATCAAATGACTTAGTGCCTGTAAAGTGCTTAGATATTGTCTGGTGTATAATAAACACTCAGAGACTGCATGACAGTAAGTCTGTCACTTAAATTTACTAAGTCAGGAAATTAGTTATGTTTATCAGGAAATAAAGGTATATAGGATCTTTATTTCAGTTAAAATTCATAGATAATTTAAATTATGAGTAAATGGAATGCAGAAACACTACTTGTACCTTCAGTATTTGGGGTAAACTCTGTAAATGTTAAGTTTACAGAGTGCTTTATTATATCTTTATATATACCTTTCCAGCTAGGTCTTTTTATCTCCATTTTAGGAGAAAAACTAAATAAAATCTCCATTTTGTGTGATTTGCTTGGTGTTACACAACTGGTAAGAGGTGAAGTTGTGTCTTGACTGTAGGACTTATGACTTAAAATCTTCTCTATATATTTTTTAACTGTACAGTACTATAATACTTTGGAAATTGAAAGCATTTTAATTTTAGTCATGAATTTGTCCATTCAATTCCCCGCTACCTAAATACCTCTGCTCTGTGCTACAAAGACATAAAAACTTATATGCCCTACTTCTAAAGACTTGAGTATACTTAATAGATAAGCTGGTGTTCATAATACAGTATAAGTGCTGAGGGTACCTTCCAACATAGCATGACATATACTTGGTCAGTAGGGTCAGAGAATGCTTTTAAGGAGTTGACCTTGAGGATAATAAGTGTCTGCATTCCAAGTAGAATGAAGCAAAGATATGAAAAGAGATAGAGATATGGTAGTGTGGCATGTGAACTTCAAGTAGTTACTCATTCAGTAAATGTTTTTTTAGAATAAACTCAGTGCCAAGCAATATGCCAGTCACTAGATTTATGGTGGTACACATAATAGACATGATCCCTGCCTCAAGTTTCTTAACAGATTAGTGAGGGGTAAGGGAGTAAAAGGGATAGCCTAATGAAGATTACAAATTTGTGTTTCCTGTGCCAGTCACTTTCCTAGATAATAGAAACCTAGCAGTGAACAAGAAAGACAAAATATTTGTACTCATGGCTCTCCCCTTCTAGTGGATTAGTGGATTAGATAATGAATAAAAAGTGAACAGATGAGATTTTCACATATCTATTATAGAGTAAAAAGCCCCAGCAGAGTAGGATAGAGAGTGATTGGTGGGTTACTGCTTTTGATTGGATCGTAGGGGAAGGCCTCACTAGGAGTTGACATTTAAAAAGAGATTTGAATGAGGAGAAAGATCATGTTCCAATTTGATGGACCAGTGAGTATAAAGATCTTGTGACAGGAGTTATTTTAGTGTGATTGAATATAGCAAGAAGGCCATCCTGACTAGAGAGCACAGTAAGTTGGGAGTTGGGGTATGAGATGAGATCCAGAGTAGGCAGGGACCAGAACATATTTACCACACAAGAAACCTTAAAGAATTAAAATAAAAAAGAATCCACCTATTATTCCTTTAAAAAGACCAATATAAACCCTTGGATGCCTGATCAAAGAGTAGAAATATACAAAGTTAGTAATGGGAACAGAGGTGTAACCATAGATAGGGAAGACAATGGAAAACTTGCAGCTGTAAAAAAGTGATAAAGTTCTTGATGCACTACTATGGAATGATACCCAAATTATGTTGTTGGGAAAAAAATGAAGTGTACAGAGCATTATTTATGCTATGCTTCCATTTGTGCATAACTGTGTGTGTGTGTGTGTGTGTGTGTGTGTGTGTGTAGCTTTTATGTGGGAGATACATATATATTGTATATGATATATATCCCCACATACACATTTATATATTTGGATTTGCTTTTATGTATGCATGTATACATAATATCTTGAAAGATGCACAAGGATGTCTTGAGCAATACTAGTAAGAGTGATTGCTTTTACCTTTGGCCAGGGGAATGAGGTGGCTAAGGGACAAGGGTAGAAGGCACTTTTTACTGTCCTCTTAATGCCTTATGAATTTTTTATACCTTATTAATTTTTAATCCTGTAGATATATTTACATGTTCAAAAACTAAATTGGTAAAAGAAATTTTAACTATCAGATCCAGATGGTTTTAAAGTTTTTTAAAAAACTATTTCATATTGTGCCGAGGCAGCCTGGGCTTCCTCTGGCTCTCTCCCTGGGGCGGCCGTGGGCCGGGAGGGCAGAGGCGCCTTGTCTTCCAGGCCTTTGCTGCCGTGGCTGCTCCTGGGCCCACCCGTGTGGCTCCCAGACATCACTTCTGCTAAAATAAATCCTAGTTCATGTCCTGCCGGGGAAAAAAAAAAAAAACTATTTCAGACTAGAGAAAAGGTTAGGAAGCCTCCCCTACATCATTTTATTTATGAAGATTCTATAACTGCAGTACCAAAACACAAGTTACAAAGAATTAAAAATTAGACCAATCTCACAGATGGAGATACAAAATACTTAAATAGAATATTTATAGATTTACTATAGTACTATATTAAAATATTATATGACCAGATAGGAGTATGCTAGAAATATAAAAATCGTTCAGTATCAGGAATTGTATGGATATAATTCTTTACAAAAACTGTTGAAGGGGGGCTGGTACCTGGGTTGCCTCAGTCAGCTAAGCATCTGACTCTTGATTTCGGCTCAGGTCATGATCTCAGGGTTGTGAGATCAAGGCCCTATCAGGTTCCATGCCGGGAGCATCTAGCCCAGCATGGAGCCTTGGAGCCTTACTTAAGATTTTCTCTTTCCCTCTGTTCCATCCCCCACCACCACCACCCACAAAAACCTTAAATTAAAAACAGCAACAAAACAAAATCTCTTGAAGGGGGAAAAAATCACATAGTAAATTTGATAGATGCCCATGAGGAAGAGGAAAGCAGAAACAGAACAGTGGTCTGTGTGGAACAACTTAAATACAACAGGCTTAGTTCTAATGATGTTCTGGGTGCACACTGCAAGGATGCACACTGCAAGGAACTGATGTTTCCTGTAGCATAGTCAGGGCCTCAGCCATGATTACAGTAAAGTACAAGATACAGTTTCTAAAGGTACTGGTCAGAAATAATGGAAGTTAGCACTTTAGCACTTGTAAAGAGTTGAACTTTTGATTCTTTAGATAGATGTAAAGATACTTTATTCACAAGTATCCTGTAAGATACCAGAAGTATGTTAATATAGTAGATTTTGAGATTGAGTTGTTTTTGTTTTGTTTTGTTTTTTTAATGGGCATTCATCACCTCAAGTCACAGTTCAGAATAAAGATTAGTAATCTTTGATGGTTTTACTGTACCCTTTATACTTTCAATGAAAAGGCTTTGTTGATTGCCTTAACCTAATTTAACCTACCCCCTGAACTCTGAGAGTGACAATGTAACCAACTACATCTGTGTGGTGCCTTTTAAGGAGCTGGGCCTGGGACTTAGTGAAGAGCAGATTTCAGAAGAGGAAGCCCATAATCTTACAGATGGCTTTAGCCTGCCTGCTTTGAAGGTAATCTGTCTGTGGAACGGAAGGGCTGACCAAAAGATAGATTGTACCTGTGCTATATGAATGTAAATGGCTAAATACTATAATCATAATAGCCTTCTTGATGTTTGTGAAGCTGTCTTTAAGAGTTGAGAGCATCATGAAGATTGGATGAGGTGATCCTTATATTTTGATATCAAAATACCTAAAATTCTTATTAAAAGCATTTCTTGCCTTAAATCAGAGTTTATAGATAAGTGATTTTATGTTAATAGGAAACCAATATGAATGATTTTATGACTATTTGTTTTAACAAACTTGGGTAAAGAATTCTGAAAATCAAAATCTTTCCTTGGAAAATCTGCATAAAATGATCTATTTGACTATATAAAAATTAACTTTTAAGTTAAAAAATTGCAGTGATTTTTAACAAGGGTAGATACAAATCTTTCTACATAAAGAGTACCATGGTATGTGAAGCCTAGACCAGTTATGTCAGGTGCATAAACTGATTTCACAAAGGAACAAATAGAAATGGCCGATAAATACAAAACTTTAAATCTCATTAGTAATAGGTAGATATTTTGCCAAGGATCTTAAGTTGATAATATTTGTTATCTATGAAGATCAGAGAGACCTAACACACTAGTTAATAAAAGTATAAATTGGTTCACTTTAGCAGTTAGTATCAATCTTCAGAAAGATACATACTCTTCAGTAATCTTAATCTTAAAGATTTATCTAAGTAATCAAAATATACTCTAGGTAGGTTCATGGTATTCCTATAACGACAAATATTGGAAACAAAAGTTCAGTAATATAAGATTAATGATGATTTATGGTACATTCTTTGAAATGAGTAGTAGAAAAATTTTAAGATGGAAAAAACAAAATAAATGCAAGTTACAAAAACCATGTGTTTGGTAAGATTCTAGTAGTGGTTTTAAATAGTCAGTCCCAGTGTCTTTAGATTCCTTCTCAGTATTTAGCAAACTCCACTTAGATAACTCTTTGTTTCTAATCTTAAGAACTTCACTTGATACCCATGAAAGCCAGTGCAAGTGTAGTTGACAGCATACATACCAAGATCCATTTTGTTTTGAGACTGCATTGATCTCTGTATCTTTAAAATTTTCAGATTCACATAAATATTCTAATTCTTTTGGTTTTATTTTTTCCTTTACTATTACTTGAAATTTGCCTTGATTTATTCTTATCCCCTTTCTATCCCATTTCAATAAATGGCAGCACACAACTTATTAAGCTAGAAACCTGGATACCATCCTTCTTATCTTTTTATCCCTGTATCCAGTTTGTCAATAGATTCTTGTGTCTGTTTGACCTTGAAAATGTTTAAACCCATCCATTATATCTCTTCCTGCCATCTTCATTCTAGCCCTCATCATTTCTTACCTAGGTTACTGCAATAATTTTCTTATTGGTTTCCTTGATTCCCTAAAGTTGTTCATAATGCAGTTTAACATAGGGACACTTGAGTGGCTCAGTCAGTTAAGTGTCTGCCTTCTGCTCAAGTCATGTTCTCGGGGTCCTGGGTCTGAGCCCTGCGTCAGGCTCCATGCTCTGTGAGGAGTCTGCTTCTGCATTTCCCTCCCCCACTATGCCCTCTCATGCTCACAGTCTTTCTCAAATAAATCAAAATCTTTAAAAAAAAAAAAAAAAGGATGCAATTTGATCTATAAAGAGCCTTAAAAATCATATGTGCTTTGAACAGTAATTCCACTTCTGCAAAAAATGCTAGTTGTTGGCTAAATCCTTTTTGTTCACCTAAGTTGTTTTACAAATTAGACTAACTTTACTACTTTGGCTTTTGCTTTTATCTTGACACGTAAGTAATCCATAACCAAACTCAATGATTGTGTTGCGTTATTACCAGGAATATCAGTCTCTGCAAGAAGCTTTATCTTGAGGTCCACAGAGTTTATAAACTACTGAAAACCTCTGTATAATGTTCAAAAACAATGTTTTGCCACCTTGTATAGTTGTCATTGTACCCAGATAAAGAATTTAAAAACAGATTTTGTAAGTCAAGTTTTAAAGGAAAATTCTCTCCCTAAAGGACAACATTAATTAAAGCTTTTTTAAAAAATATAGTGAAAGATGTTTTACAAATAAATCAGGGCCTTTTGTTTCCCTTTGTAATTTTTAATGTGTCTATAAAGAAAATGCCTTTTGGATTTAGATTTTATTGTTCACATATCTTCTCTCAGAAAAACTTAGCAAGTGGTATACCTTTTTTTTTTTTTTTAAATTTTTTTTTAAATTTTTTATTTATTTATGATAGTCACAGAGAGAGAGAGAGAGGCAGAGACACAGGCGGAGGGAGAAGCAGGCTCCATGCACCAGGAGCCTGATGTGGGATTCGATCCCGGGTCTCCAGGATCGCGCCCTGGGCCAAAGGCAGGCGCCAAACCGCTGCGCCACCCAGGGATCCCAAGTGGTATACCTTTGAACAAAAAAAAAAACTACTCTTTGTTGTGCCCAAGGCGATGTATATGGAATATTAAGTATAATAGAATCCTTATCTCTTTTTTCTTTGTTCAAATTTTAACTAGGTTTTTCATCAGTTTAAAGTATTTTTCCTGCTTTAAAAAAAAAAAATCCCCATTTTGTGAAAATGCTTTAAATCAAAATTTCCTATTTGCCCATAAGCAGTGGTTATGCTGTTATCCAGAGCCACTTCCCTATCCAAACAACAAATGGGAAAAAATGTATATTTCTTAGTTTTGTTTAACTGGAGAATGTGGTAGTGATTCAATAATGATTTAAGCTATGCCAACTTAATTCTTTCCATTGCTGTGGCCCAAACTCCATCATCCTTGATAACACTTTTTCTCTCATAAACAGTCTGTCAAGAGATTGTCTTTGTTCTATTTTTATGGTATATCCAGAGTCTCACTATCGCTCTCCTCTTAGCCACTAACCACTGTCGTACAAGCTACCTTTAACTCTCACCTAGATTATTGTAGTAACCTTCTGACTGTTCAGAACCCTTCAGTGGCTCCCCATTTTTCTTAGAATAAAAGCCAGTTATTTCAGGGACTTCATTGCTTACCATGCTTCCCTTACTTACTGTACCCAGCCATACTGACCTTACTGTTCTTCAGATATGCCACATACTGTATACTCCTACTACAGGACTTGGCACTTGAACCTCCTGCTTCCTGTAACTCTCTTCCCTGTTAATAGTCCCATGGCTCAATTCCTTCAGATGACACTTTTTCAGAGACCTTCTTGGCCACCCCATCTTTCCCTCCTTCTGCCTCTACCCCTTTCCCTCTCCCCATGTATGCACACATTCATTATTCCCCTTCTTTGCTGTGTTTTTTCCCATAGCTCATCAGCCAAGAAACTATCTTTTACTTGTTAGAATCTTTTGCTCCCCCTGCCACCTGAATATAATTCCATCAAGAACGGGATTTTGGGGGCACCTGAATAGCTCAGTGGTTGAGCATCTGCCTTTGGCTCAGGTCGTGATCCCAGGGTCCTGGGATCAAGTCCTGCATCAGGCTCCCTGCAGGGAGCCTGCTTCTCCCTCTGCCTATGTCTCTGTCTCTCTCTGTGTGTGTCTCTCATGAATAAATAATTAAAATCTTTAAAAAAAGAATTTTTTTTCAGTTTGTACTCTGTCGTATTAGCAACACCTAGAACATTATCAATATCTAGGTGCTCAAGATTTTGCTGAATGATCAAATAAAAGACTAAAGAAAATCATTGCGGTCACAAAATTATTAAATAAGAAGACTTGGGAGGTAAGCTGTTAATATAAATTCAAGAATTCCTAGATAGTGTGTCTTTAGCAGTTTAGAAATTTGACTTTGCTCAGTTAAAAAAGCAAGTTAATAGTAAAATAGGTTTATATTAAATGCATTAATTGTATAACTTAAAGTTCATTTACTAAAGCAATCAAAGTAATATCTACATCCACGGCTGTGAAACATTAAAATCTGAATTATCCAAGTGTTCATTTATCTTTTTGTTGTCCACTCTTACTCATACTAGATTGCTTCCTCATGTATTTGTTTATTTGTGGGATATTGTCCACATCTTGAACAGGACTACATCTGGAGAAATCCTTTGTTGATTCAGGGTGTATCTCTCAAGAGTGGATTTTGCAGTTTCTCGTGCCAGACATTCAGAGTTATGAACACTTGGGGCTGATTTTTATGTTATTTCTTAGCTATTCCCTGGACCAAAATGGTATATAATTTTGAATCCAAAATTTTGGATGCATCACTGATTCATTTCTTTGGACTCCCATAGGTCCATTATTCCTACTGTCTTCTTTTCTACTTTGTGTAAAATTTTTAAGTAATTCATCAAGGAATATTCATTTTTAATAAGTATCTCATTATCAACACTTCTTTTCTAGGATAGAACTATTCTAAAATACATACTGGTGTTACATGCTATATTTGTATTAGAAGTTCTCACATGCTATGACTACATAATTCAATCTAACATTCTTGGCTACTCTTCAGGATTAGTTCAAACTCAGCTATACTCATTACTTAGGATAAAGTGGGAAATTTAACCAGAAGTTAAGATAAACAAATTTATAGTTTGTTTTGAATTTTGACAGTTTTTTTTATTGATCTAGTCCCTTTTTCTTTTTAGGTCTTATTTCAACTCTGGGTGGCACAGAGTTCGGAGTTCTTCAGGCGGTTAGCCCTACTACTTTCTACAACTAATTCACCTCCCAGGCCCTTACTTACTCCAGCACTTTTGCCTCATCGTATTTTATCTGATGTGACTCAAGGTCTACCTCATGCTCATTCTGCCTGCTTGGAAGAGCTTAAGCGCAGCTATGAGTTTTATCGGTACTTTGAAACTCAGCACCACTCAGTACCCCAACGTTTATCCAAAACTCAACAGAAGTCAAGAGAACTGAATAACGTTCACACAGCAGTACGCAGCTTGCAGCTCCATCTCAAAGCATTACTGAATGAGTAAGTTTAGAAGCCAAATAAGAAAATGTCCCCATGATTAGCAAGCTTCATTCTGGCTGTTGGCTTGTGTCATAGCTAGAAAGAAGCAGCAAAATTGAGACATGCAGTATGGAGGATGGTTTATAGCTGTTAATGTAGCAGAGAAAGAATGATTCTAAGTTCTATAATTTGGGGGAGTCATTTATAGTGTTAACTTTGTCTGATTTCAACAGAAAACCTAGAAACATAAGACAAAAGCAGGTGTTCATTCTGTTTGAGAGCTGAAATGGAGATGTTAACAAAGATTGAGCTTGTTTTAACTCTTTAATTAGGGCTCTTAACCTGAAGCCTACAATTTAAGGAACATAGCTGCCAGCCCTGGAACAGTAAGTTATAAAGGTATTGGTATATATATAGCTGAAGAATAATATATTACAATTTTTAAAAATAAATTATAGCAGGTTTGGATATTTTCTGAACCAGAGGACACATTTTTTGGCCCAAGTTGAATAGTAAGATGCAAGGTCCATAGTTTATATTTGTTTTTCTTCTACTTGGCTTGGTATTATTGGTACTCTGCCTTGGTCAGATGTAGGATCCATTCAGTCCAGTGACATTTTTCTGTAACAGATACTTCTAATATATGACTGAATCAAATGATGGTTGGGGTCATGTTGTGTTGGTAATCAGGGAAAGGCATGGGAATTTAGCGACTTGATGAGATTATAGTTGATGTACTTGATCCTGGAAACCTCTACTTTAGGGGACAACAAATGTTGGGTATATGTCAGAGAAAAAAATTTCAGTGGAAGTGCGGTATTGGGCACAGCCAGAGTCTCTAAAGAATTGACTTTTGGCAATAGTATCAGAACTACATAGGACTTAGTAGAATGCATTAGAGTGAGGGAAGATGACTCAGGGAAGAAAGAGGCTACACTGGATGGACATGGAAAAGAGGGGCTTTGTGCCTGGGGCAGATTGTGAATTATGCATGGGAAGGATGTCTCCTGTTTAAAAATGAAATATTCTATATATGGTACTATATGTTGCCTTTCAAACACAGTATACCAGTCACAAACCAGATCTGATTTGCTCTGTGGCACTGCTGCACACAATTTTTAAAAGTGTTATCTAAACATTTGTTTTGTGTGTCACTCCTCATTCTCACTCATCCCCTCTGCTCTTCCTAGTATGGACACTAGGGCATTAACCCTTATACTGTTCTCTCTGCCTCTAGAGTGCTCACTACCAAATTAATGTTTCTGAGGCATACATTTGCTTTCTCAACCAGAAATCTTCACTGGTTTCAGAGTATAGCAGCATGGACCAAAGTCTGTATAAAATAGTCTGTTGAAAGGATTTGCTATAACCTGATTATAGTCTGCCTTTCTATTTCTCACTTCTTCAGTCCAAATAAACTGCATAATGCCTTTTCCCCCTGTACCATTTAGAATGACCTTCTTCATTTTGTACATGTTCAAATTTTATCCATCCTTCAGTGCTTCCTCAGAAGTACCTCTTCCTTAGCTGTTCCCTGTCTGTACCCATAGCTGGTAACAACTTCCTCCTCTTCTGAATTCTTGTACCATGGTCTTTATCTTTCTGTGGTATTACACTTTTGTGCTTAGATTCAGTCCAGACTTACAGCTTCCCAGCTGCATAACTCTAGGCAAGTTGCTTCAACTCTCTGGACCTAATTCCTCATCTGTAAAATGCAAATAAAATGTTAGCTATAATTTTTATGTTATTATATTTATACATATATATGCCTAATCTCCCTGATTCTGTTATGTTTCCTATTAAATATGAAATGAGCTTAATTTATCCTCTCAGTTCATAAGTGGCCTCATATATGTAAAGAAATTCTGTTGAATAAATAGGTGATACTCTTTAATAGGTGATACTCTTTATAAGCTTTTAAAAACATTGTGGCAAAATGCACATAACATTAAATTTACCATTTTTAGGCATACATTTCAGTGGCATTAGGTACGTATACATTTTTGTGCAACCATTATCACCTTCCATCTCCAGAACTCTTTTCATCTTATAAGCTTATTACTTAAATAAGCTTTGTGAATTATAAATTGTTACTTTAATATTTTAGAAATCCATTTCTGTTTTTATTACTCAGGGTAATAATTCTTGAAGATGAACTTGAAAAACTTGTTTGTACTAAAGAAACACAAGAACTAGTATCAGAATCTTATCAAATCCTAGAACAGAAGTTAAAGTTGATTCAGCCCCATGTTCAGGCAAGCAACAATTGCTGGGAAGAGGCCATTTCTCAAGTGGACCGACTGCTACGAAGAAACACAGATAAAAAAGGTACCAGTGAGAGCTTTCCTTCATGTACATCTATCATACATGGTTACTCTAGTCCAGTAAGATTTTGTTAGGTGGATTTCTTATCTCTATGATGTAAGTGACTTGACAAAACTTAGCTTACATTTGAAAGAAATGTTGAACTTATACATACAAATTGACACTGAATATAGACTGGCCTTATTTTGTAAACAAATGAATATGATTTGAAAGTTCTCTGAATCCTTAGCTCCTTTTTAAAAAAACTTAATGAAAAAATAAAAAAATAAAAAAAAAATAAAAAATAAAAAAACTTAATGAAAGGATAGATTTTAATAAGTGTTATTCCATTATTAGAACTTCTAGAAACTCTTTTCCAGTTAGTGTAGTAATGAGTTTGATAGTTAAGGGCCAGAAAAGGAGTCTTGCTTTTAAGGTAAAGTACGTCAGAAATTCAGAAATAGTAAACCAATGCTATGATAGGTGGTACTGTGTATTTGTGCAAATACTGTGTATTTGTTATTAAGGGTCTGAAATATGTTAAGTGCCATTATTTAATGGTGACATCGGAATGCCTTGTGTTGCTGGGCAAAAGGGCAATCTTGAAATCTTCTGCAAAATGGCTTTCATTTGACCCAGACTTTATATTAGTTTTTACTAATTTCACTAATTCACTGTAAATATTTGGCATATTAATTTTTAAATTTGTGCTATAAACAGTACCATGTTTATCCCTTGGGCCTTTATTATAATCAGATATATATGTGTAGAAATTGTATTGCTGCCAAAGATAATTAATGCTTTATCATCCTGTTAGTCATTGTTTTGTTTACAGCTAGATCTGTAATACTTTAATGTCATTAAGAAGCTGAATAAGTCTTTACATAGTGAAAGTTAACTTTTTTCAAAGGAAATGTTAACATGCTAATTACTGATGGATGCATCACTAATAGATTTCCTTTATATCTAAAATGTAAATGGCTTCCAAAAAATAAATACATAAAATAAAATGTAAATGGCTAGTAAATTTTTTCTTCAGAGGGTAAATTTGCCAATGATTTTTAATATATGCAAATATTTATGCATGTTGCACTTTTTGATATGACAAGTCTAGAACTTTTGAGTGCATTTTCTTTTTTTTTCTCAAGTTTTTATTTAAATTCCAGTTAGTTTCTTGAGTGCATTTTCTTTAAATGGAAACACTCAGAAATGATTGGGAATTAAGAGATACATCCCATTTATTCCTCCCCTTAGCATACTCTGAGATGGTAAATTGTAGCAGTCACTTGAACATGATTGTTAAAACTGTCTCCAAAACATTGGGCAAGTGATAAGCCATGATGTTCTGCATTATGTGGCTTTTGCTTATAGGTGATAATGATGCTAATTAAGATATAAGTCACTGGCAAAATTTTCTCACTAAAATGTTCATATTAGTGAGATTGTAACTCACTAATATGTATGTATTACATTCTATGCAATGTATGTAACATTGAATATGTAACTTTGAATAAAATATTTGTATGATTTTTTTAAGAAGCAGATGCTTTGGGCAGCCCAGGTGGCTCAGCGGTTTAGCGCCACCTTCAGCCCAGGGTGTAATCCTGGAGACCCGGGATCAAGTCCCACGTCAGGCTCCCTGCATGGAGCCTCCTTCTCCCTCTGCCTGTGTCTCTGCTTGTGTCTCTGCCTCTCTCTCTCTCTGTGTCTCTCATTAATAAATAAATAAATTTTTTTTAAAAAAAGCAGGTGCTTTAGTTAGTTCTTAGCTCTTTTAAGTTATTTCAAGACTGCAGAAATGACACAAGATAGTTCAAAGTAGCCTTCTTCACCCATATTCCTCAGTTGACATTCTACCACATTTGCCATACCTCTCTCAGTATCTGTCTATAAATTCTTTTGGTGGTATTATTCTGAACCATTTTGAGAGTGAGATGCAGACATGAGATCCCATTACCCCTAAATCTTCTGTTTGCACTTTTGAAAAAAGAGCATTCTCCTACCTACAATATACCATCAAAATCAGGACATGAGCACTGATCTAATATTGCTCTCTAATCCACAGATCCCATTCTAATCTCACTAATTGATCCAATGGTAATTTTGTATGACCAGATCCAGATCACACATGGCATGTAGCTTTTATGTTCTTTAGTCTACTTTAGCCTTTTTTGTCTTTCATAATAAGTATTTTATTTAAAAAAAATATCCTGAGATTATATAAGTTTTTTCCCACTATTAAGCATATATGTCCCATATGCCCCACTAGGATCATTTCACATATTTATTTAAGAGATATAAAAAAGTAATGTTCAAAAAAAATGTAATGTTCACATGAAAACCTATAAACAAATGTTTATAGTGGCTTTATTCATAATCACTAAAAGCTAGAACCAGTCCAAGTGTCCTTCAGCTGACGAGTAGACAAACTGTTAAATCCATCCACACAATGGAATACTACTCAGCAATAAAAAAGAAATGAGCTACTGATACATCATTAAGATGGAGGAATCTCTAATACACTGTGTTAATCAAAAGAAGCCAGACTCAAATCACTACATAGTCTATGATTCCATTTAAATGACATTCTTAAAACAGTATAATTTAATAGGAATGGCCGATATACTAGCAGTTACTAGGAGTTGGATATGGAGGGAGGAATGGGCAGCATAAGTAAATGTTTTGAGGTGATGGAGCTGTTCTGTATCTTAGTTCTATCTATATCTTGGTTATGGTGGTATTGGTGGTTATATGACTCTTAATTTGTCTAACTTCATAAAATTAGATACCAAAAAGAGTGAATTCTCTGAGTAAAATAAAATAAGGTTTTTTACCCATCAGTTTCAGCATCTACTAGTTTAGTAGTTCTTGCTCAAATTAGATATTATTGTGATTGTTGCCAAACGGTGATTTTCTAATTCCATTTTTCCTTTTATACATATTAGCATTTTGTTGTGAGGCAAAGCAGCCCTTTTGCCACTTACTTTTTTTTAAAGATTTTATTTATTCATGAGAGACACACAGAGAGAGGGCCAGAGACACAGGCAGAGGGAGAAGCAGGCTCCATGCAGGGAGCCCGATGCGGGACTCGATCCCAGGACTCCAGGATCACACCCTGAGCTGAAGGCAGTGCTTATGCACTGAGCCACCCAGGCATTCCCCATTTTCCACTTATTTATATCAATATGGATGTATGGATTTTTATTTTATTCTGTAGATCATAATTTGTTAGTCAAACAGGATTATTAAATGTTAGTATTACATTACATGTTAGTATTATATTATGTTAGTATTATAGTACTATTTTGCTCAAATTGCCCAAAGTTTAACCAGAGGGAGCTTGTTCAAGGTGGTTTGTGCCATCATCATTCTTTGACCACTTCTTTACTTCTTCATACTTACTTTGCCCCTAGCCCTAATAACAGCCATGTATCCAAGATGCCCTATTCCTTTAGTGGAAAAATGGTATTTAGAAACCAAGATGTGGGTGCTAAGTACTCCTGGCCACTGGGATTTTACCATTTCTAAGCACATAGGATGGTGAGATATATCTGTGTAAATGTATATATCAATATCTCTCTCTCCATATATGTTGTGTACCATGGGTTCACACCAATACTCCAATTCAGTCCCAACACTACATAGTTCATTATGTCCTTCTCCTTATTTGTCCCTCTCTTTTCTGATTATAAGAAACTTGGCTCTCTTTATCTTCAATGTTTAACTTACTTATTCAATCCTTTGTATGTAAGCAATCGCCTGACAATATGGGCTGTCCCCTGAGCCACATTGCTACTCACTCACACCTACTGAGAGTCTGTCCCATCCCATCTCATTCCAGTCCAGCTAGCTTTGTCCACACCAGCCCCTGAAGCCAGGAATCTCCCCCCAACCCTGGTGCCAACCAGTTACCTGTCATTACTCTTGAAAGGTAAAAATCTAGATTCTTGAACTCTACTTCTTTTTAAGTAGAGAGATAATGATGAAAGGTAGAGAGCTGGATATGTGGCTAAGTAACCCTGTGATTAGAATCCAGACACTAATATTAAGTAATTAAAGTTAACACCTGGGTGATCTTTTCATGCTATTACTTTTAAAATTCATTTCCAATTCTAGCTTCTGAGAGTAGAAGTAATATAAAGGAAGTGCAAAATTGAAGTTTATTTTTTTTTTAATTTTTTTAATTTTTTATTTATGATAGTCACACACACACAGAGAGAGAGAGAGAGAGAGGCAGAGACACAGGCAGAGGGAGAAGCAGGCTCCATGCACCGGGAGCCCGACGTGGGATTCGATCCCGGGTCTCCAGGATCGCGCCCTGGGCCAAAGGCAGGCGCTAAACCACTGCGCCACCCAGGGATCCCTGAAGTTTATTTTTTGTTGGGAAAAGTGATGGTCTGTTTTGAGACTGTTCCTATGCCATGAACAAAAGTTGATTTGTTCAGTGAGTATTTATAGAGTACCTATTGTATGCCAGATACTATGGTAAGGTGAAGAAGGGAGAATATAATTTAATTGTTAAGTCTGTTGCTGTTATAGTTAACTTTAACATCCTTAATTTTTCAATATAAATTAAAAGTTACAATGAGAACAAGTTGGGCTATGAAATTGGCAAAATATTAGTACTAATAATGTTTTTTAATTAGATGTTCACTCATTTCTGTGTGGCCTGTTGCTTTTTAAGGCAAGCCTGAAATAGTATGTGAAAATCCACGTTGTACTGTGGTACCTTTGATGCAGCCTACCCTACACATTGCAGACAAAGATCCAATCCCTGAGGAGCAGGTAATGGTGAAAATTGCTTTTTAAATCTACATACAAAGATTCCTATCTTTCTCTTTAAGAGGCATGGATGATTATTAACTAAGTTGTTAAATTTATATTTGTGATGAGCTTCAAAATTACAGCATAGTATATTGAACTGATATCAAATCATTTGTCTGTATGTCTTAATGCCTTAAATTTGAATCTACCAGTAAATTTTCATATTTTTTATATCTTACTGTCTATTTTTTAGACACCTAAAAGTGATCAAACACATTACAAATGAGTGCATTGGCAAAGGTAACTTCTGGGGTGCCGGAAATGTGACTAGTGGTTACTGGTCAATATACATATGTAAAAATCCTGTACATTTGAGATTTGTGCATTTGGCAGCATGTATATAGCTCACTTTAAAGAAACAGTTTTTTAATGATTTAATTAGATATTGACAAAAATGTCTTTTGTTTATTCTATGGAAAACTTCTTTTCCTTTGGTCATAATTGTCTACTCAGTATTCTTAATTGCAGAAGGAGACCAATTCTGTTTAGTTTAACAAACAAAAGATTTTTTTTTTTAAGATTTTATTTTATTAAAGAGGGAGAGAAAATCCCAAGCAGACTCTCCACTGAGTGTGGAGCCTGACACAGGGCTCCATCCCACTACCCCAAGACCATGACCCGAACTGAATTCAAGAGTTGGACGCTTAACTTACTGAGCCACCCAGGTGCCCCAACAAACAAAAAAAATATTTTAAAAAAACAGTACCTGACTGACAATATTTCTGAGGGTTACATAGTCAGGTTTGAAACAGGTTGCTGTAAACAGCCGAAATCACTCAAAAGAACTGTTCCATTTCCTGCATTATCACTGCCCAGTCACTGGTTTCAGACATTGCCATTTGCTCCATCATTGCTGAATAACAAAAACTCCCTTTAGAACCTCTACCTCTAGAAACTTGATCTGCCACCACTCTTGCCAGAATGGATTCCTTAAGATGCCTGCTTCCCTTGTAACAAAACTTCTAGGTCAGATGTGATCCACATACAGATATAGCGGATCCCAAGTCATTTGCCTGAACCATAACTGCAAGGAGGCTGGGTAAGCAAGAATCCTAGTCTGTTCCTTAGTGAGACGAAGAACCATAAGATGAGGTTCCCTGGGGCAGCCCCAGTGGTACAGCGGTTTAGCGCCGCCTGCAGCCCAGGGCGTGATCCTGGAGACCCTGGATCAAGTCCCACGTCAGGCTCTCTGCATGGAGCCTGCTTCTCCCTCTGCCTCTGTCTCTGCCTCTCTCTCTGTGTGTGTCTATCATGAATAAATAAATAAAATATTAAAAAAAAAAAAAGATGAGGTTCCCCAATCCTAGAATAATGTTCAAACGTCCTGAGAAGTCCGAAAGAACTGCAGGTACCTACCACAAAAAGACAAATACCTGACCACCTCCACAAACCACCAGGCCTTCTAATTTGATTGGTTTTATAGAGCTAATAACTGTAATCTTAACTGGAACTATAGAATGGTATCAGAGCAGAAAAATAATGATTGAACTTATTAAACTTTCTTATCTACAGTCCCTTTTAGTATCAACTGTTAAGTTTAAGACTTCAGTTTATCTGTAATAATGTATTTGCTCTGTTTGCCCACCTTTGCTTTAGTGACCTGTGCCAAGAGTCTTCATTTTTTAATCTTGGAGCTGGGTAGGTACAAGTTAATGAATGCTACTAGAAAATTGTACTTGAAGTAAAGTGCTTTTTCTTTTATTCATTTTCAGGAATTAGAAGCTTATGTAGATGATATAGATATGGACAGTGATTTCAGAAAGGATGATTTTTATTACTTGTCTCAAGAAGACAGAGAGAGACAGAAGCGTGAGCATGAAGAATCCAAGAGGGTACTCCAAGAATTAAAATCTGTGCTGGGATTTAAAGCATCAGAGGCAGAAAGGCAGAAGTGGAAGCAACTTCTATTTAGTGATCACGGTAAGCACTAACTTCAGAGTAAACAATTATTTTATTATAGAGGATTCTTTTTTCTTGAACTATGAATCTTACTTTAGCTATATAATTCTTATAGCTTTAATTTTAGGGATCTGTCAAGTATAGTACTTTTTTCTTCTAGACACAAATCAGTATGATCAATAAAAGAGTAGGTATATAATCAAATTGGGAGTATGAAATCAGAGTTTTTCATCAGGTATTTGATATTTTACTAAATTTTATTTGGAATAGGCAGTGAGTTGAATAAATTACAGTGTTTTCAAATTTAGTGAATTTGAGATTCTAAACTCTGTTCTCTTTATGTTGATATTATAAATACCTCAATGGAGCACCAAATTAAAAACTCTTTGTTTACCATTGAGAGAAATGAATTAAAATCTAGGCCAATTAGCTACATCACTAAGGTTATGTAATTGATTTGAACGCTTTAGTAGATGGGAGAAAAGGAGGTGCTTTTGTGCGCACTGTCTCCATACTTGGATTGTCAGTACTGATGATTGTGTTAAACTCCTTTAAGTTTCCCACTCTTCTTTTTCTTTAGTTGGATTTCATGAGAAGTGAGGGAAGGAATGAGGAATGAGGAATGAGTATTATACTTAATACTTGACAGTATCAAACTAGCTAATTCCTAGTTGAGAAGAAACTTCTGGAGTTTTCTAAGTAGAGAGAGTGGGTTCCCCCTTTTATAGAGTACTTATGTGGAGCCTCAAAATCAACTGCCTTCTTTCCTGTTCTCTTTTTTTACTAGAAGTTTATAGATTACCTATACTTCTGGAAAGTTCCTCAGGTTTCTCTTTTCTTCTCTTAGGAGCCCTACCATTCTCCCTTGTCCACATATACATTTCTTGGTTTTATCCTTCCTTATCCCAAGGCCCCCTTTAATAGTCCAGGTCCTTATTAGATTGTGCTTGTAAATTGTAATGGTGTCTTAACTGACTTCCATTTTCTTTTTTATTATGTAACCTCTAACTCCCAACGTGGGGCTCAAATTCATAACCCAAGATCAGGAGTTGCATGCTCTACTGACTCTGCCAGTGTGGTGCCCCAGCTGACTTCTATTTTCAATACCTTTTTCTTCTAAGCTATCCTTAGAAGATAGCTTCTGAGGTAGCTTCTATCTATACAGGCTCCCTCCTGATTTTTCTCAAACAGTAGTACATTGATAATGGCTCTCTATCTTTAAAACCTGGAGTGGTTCCCCCCTGTCCTACTATATTAAATCTAAACTCTTTTTCCTGGTTTCAAGCCTCTCTATCATATGAGTCCATCATTTCCAATTATATTTCCTACTCTTTCTAATATAGATGTCCTCCTCTGGTTATATTTATATAATGAGACTATGGTTCCACAAACTGATTGTTTTTACTCATGAAAAACATTCATGCTGGGGCGCTTGGCTGGCTCAGTCAATAGAGCATGCAACCTTTGATCTTGGGATAATGAGTTCAAGCCCCCATGTTGGGGGTAGAGATTACTTAAAAAAAAAGAAAAGAAAAGAAAAAGAAAAAAAAACATTCATGCTGATCTCTTTACCAAGAATTCTGTCTTCTCCACTAAGCCGGCCTTTCTACTGGTTGCTTGTTGGGAAATCCTCCTCTCCCTGCTTTCTCTCCCACCACTGCAAAGCCTCATACCAGAGGGGCACTTGAGCAGCAACATATGCAACAGATTAAAAACTACCCAGGGGCAGCAGTAAAGATAGAGTTCCTGCAACCTGTTTGTTCATATGTTGGGCCTACATGAATCAGAGATTGAGAGTATTATGTTTTAGGCACTATTGTTTTCTATGCGTTCGGTGTTTTTGTCTGTATAATGAAATTACCATCTCTGTCAGTAGGGGCTTTATTATCCCCCACAGTGTTCATTCAGTAAATTACTCACTCAACAAGGAGTTACTGAGGTACTGTTTCCTGCTGTATCCCGAGTGTATAATCAAGAGACAAAAATCCCTGCACTCCTGGAGGCTTACCTTCCAGCAGTGTTAACACTCGATCCTCCAGTTGCCTAGATTATATTGCCCTATTTAATTAGCCATAATCAGAGATATCAATCAAATCTGTTTCATTCTTTAAGAACTAGATTTATCGCCTCAAACTGTACATGAAGACTGAAAATACCATTGTATATAAACCTGTATCCTTTCTATTGTGCAGTACTTTCTCCATCTAGTTTTTAAATATCCTATTGACAGTATGGGCAAGGATATAACAATGAAAGAAATGTTATCTTTTTTCAGGTATGTGCTTCTGGTAGTTTACATTTGAAAGGGTAGTAATGCTGATTTTGTTTGTGAAAATAAGTAAAAAGCTGCTGATACCATAAAATGCTTTTTCCGTGAAAAATTTCAGTACATCTTCCAGAGTTGTTTTCATCTCTGCCTACAGGGGTAAAGTCCGAATGGAATTAGAGAGGGATATTCTACACTGGAACCTGCTGTGGCCATATTTTTCTGTTGTTGCTGCTCTCTAGTGGAGTTACTGCAGCTTAGGGATCTGTTTCTTGGAAATGGACACCTTTTACAAATTACTTTTTAAATAAACGCCAGATCTTCAAGAAGCACTTTTTTTTTTTTCTTCCGTCATGCTTCCTAATATATTGTATTGTACTAACCCCTCATACTGGGAGGAGAGACTGCCTAGCAAGCAACCCACTGCCTACTAACATCAAGAGGGGCTAAATAAAACTTCATTTTCCTTGAAAGGACAACTTCTACCGTATGGATATAATATTTATGTATTATGCTTTGTACAATAGTTTATCTTGAATACAGATTTTATTTTGTTTATATTTTTCTGTGACGATACAAAATGTGTAGAAGTTATGGCTTTACTTTCATCAGGGTCTTATTAGGTGGTTGGCAAGTAAGGTGAACTGTGTGCATTTTTTTCCGTGCTGTTTTAACTTGTAAATATATATGTGCATAAGATACGATTATTATCTGGATGACTTTAGGCCTTTTAACTCCCACATTATCAGTAAAAACCATGTTGCTTATTCTTTCATAAGAATGGTTCTCAAACATTAGTGTGCATCAGAGTTGAGCATAGGGCTTATCAGCACAGCTGGTCCCACTCAGTGTCCCCTTCAGTAGGTCTGGGTGGGGCCCAAGAATTGTATTTCTGCCAGATAACCTGGTGGTTACGACTGATGTTGGTTTGGGGACCATACTTTGAGAACCACTGCTTTAATATTTTGAATAAGAGAACGTGTGATGTGTTTTAAAATCTTCATCAAAACCCCATCTCATTTCATTTCTTAGGCATTCTATCTCTTATAAAGTTCTCTGGATTTACAAATTTACATAGATTTTACTAGAAAGTTTTATTTAGCTTTTATTTATTGTTCTTTATAAGAAAAAACTACTGGAAATTTAAATTAAAGTTTAAATCATTGCTGGGTCCTTAGTTATTATTTTTCTTTCTTTTTTTTCTTTCTTTCTTTCTTTCTTTTTTTCCTTTGAAGCTGTGTTGAAATCCTTGTCTCCTGTAGACCCAGTGGAACCCATAAGTAATTCAGAACCATCAGTGGATTCAGATATGGGGACAGTTGGTAAAAATGATACTGAAGAGGAAAATAGTAAACCCTCCACAGCTGACAATGAAATAAGTAGTAGGACTGAGTATTTATGTGAAAACCCTCTAGATGATAAAAATAAAGACAATTCTGCAAATGAAGTCTTCCTTCAAGGAGCTGAAGAAAGAGTGTGTTACCAATGTGAGAGTGAAGAGGAATCTCAGCAGTCAGATGTAGGTAGCCTATCCACTGCCCATCCAACTCCCAGGGACTTATTACAGCCCTCCATTAAGCAGAGGCTGGCACGGCTCCAGCTGTCATCGGATTTTAACTTCACTGCTGGTCTTGCTGCAGAAGTGGCTGCTAGATCTCTCTCCTTTACCACCATGCAAGAACAGACTTTTGGTGATGAGGAGGAAGAACAAATAATACAAGAAAATAAAAATGAGGTAGAAGAGAAGTAAGAACCAAGATGCCCATGAAGGATTTAAAATTGTTGCTTTTATGCAGGTGTTTTAGCTTCAACACTAGATAATCCACTGGAAAGGGAAAATGAGTGTTAAGTTTACTATATATAAAGATGTGAATTTACAGCAAGAACCCTGGTTTGAACAACTGCTCTGAAAATAGTAGCTAACCTGTAAATGGCAAATCTTTTAGGAAAATAAGAGAAAGGTAAGGGCTCTTTTGAATAAATTGCTGTTTTATTTGCAGCACAACTGATTGATCTTGGAAATTCTTTAGGTACTTTTAATAAGAAACAAATTTATCATTTCTTGCCAGAATTTGCTACCATAAAATGACTGGGATAGTTCTGTTGCAAGAACATTAAGATTTAGTGTGGCTCCTTTTTACTATATTCTTGCAGTTAATAACTGCAGCTATTATGTTAATAACTTGTTGATATTTTATTTTTGTTTATACCAATCTTAAAGATGCAGGTTCTGAATTTTAAAAATGGAATTTATATAATTAATGTGTATTGGGGTTTAGAACTAAAAAGTAATGTCAAAAGTACTGGGATTGTGACCTGTTTCTTACACTTCTTGTTCATACCTGTATTCCGCAGTTAACTTTAAGATGTCCTAATAATCTTTAAAAGAAAAACATTGTACTGTTTTAAAAATTACCCTTTCAGTTATTTTTTGTGTTTATCTTCTGTTCTTGTTATATATAATCAGTAGGGATGATGTCAAACTGGGGTCCCTATCGTCCAAGGCCCCATTTCCAACTTTGCATAAAGTTCTTTGTTTAGGTTTGCCTACAGATAATTGAGTGCCATTAATGCAAGCCGGTCCCTTAAGTTGCTGATTCCCAGCCTGAGGGTATACCCTTTCCACCTTATTGAGTCTGCTTCCTGGAAAGCATCCTTGTCTCCTTAGTACTTCATTTATAAACTACCTCTTAAAAGAGGTTGCTTTCCAAATTATCCAGTGTTAAATCATTGCATTTTCAAAATGTGACATTTTCAGGAGTATATTGTTTCTTGAAACCAGTAGCTCTTATGCGCTGACATAGTTTATAGACCTTACTTTGGGGAAAGTATAGGAATAATAATTTATGCTGCTGTCCTAAAGAGGAGATTACACGATGAATATAGATTGTCTTTAGAGTTAAGAAACATTCAGATTCCTGTAAATTTAGCACTTTGAGTTAGTAGATTTATATATACCAAGGGGATTTTTTTTTTTCCACCAACCTTAGGAAATTTATTTTTTAACATGAGGAGAAACTTGGTTCTGCTTTATATGAATAGTAGAGATCCTTCGTACAGTAAGTGCTTCTGCCTATTGCCAAAAGTTTCTGGGACTTATCCATAATTAAGCTCCTAGGATTATCTTAGGGTAGGCCCAGTTTACTACTTAGAAATAGTTAGCTAAATTTCAAGAAAAAACAAATCTTGTTTTGAGACTGATGATTGTATTCATAAATAATATTTTTTTCTTTTTAAATTACTTAGTTTGCCAATTCCTTTTCTCCTTGAATTTAGAAGCAGCAATTACGGAAAAACTTAGTAATCTTTCTCTTAATCTGTAAACTTACACAGGAAGAATTAGAGTTTAATAACTTTTAATTCTTTTATTGTATTTTTATTATAGCAGTTTGGTAAAAATATCTTCATAATATTTTATCAGTTTTATTCAATAGTCTCTGAGGTGATTCTTTCTAATTTTAAAAGACTGATTTTAATCAAGAATTCCTAAGCGTCCAGTCTGATTTGTTTTACTCACCAGTTAAATTAATTCCATAAAAATTCTACTTGTTGAAACCATGATATAAGGATCTTGGGCCTTAAAGCTTCTTTTTTGTGTAGTTTTCAAAATTTCTTTCATCTTTTAAAATGTTTCTAAGATAAAATATTACCTTCCCTGTGAATATTCCTAATTTTCTTTTATAATAGTCAGTGTTTCTCAGGTTTTGTTTTGTTTGGGGTTTTTTGTTTGTTTGTTTTTTTATGGGGCAACTACCTTAGAATAAATTGGAGGTCTTACTTTTACATTTCAAATTTGGGGCCATACTCCCAATCATTCTCAGCTGGTCATTTTGGAATGAGGCCTAGATGACGTTTATGCCCAGTAAAATCTAAGAACCTCTGTCTAGGACTTTGTTTTTCTTGTCATGAATACCTTAGGAAATAAAAACTAATAGGCCAGTGTAATATAAGTAAGTACTCGTTTGTTACTTTTCTAAGAGTATTTCACTTTGTATTATCAGACTTTTGACTAGTTTTAATAGTTGCCATCCTTCTTCCAAAAGAAGCCCTCTGTGAAAAATATTTTGTGATGCAATGCTTATAATTGTGCTTTCCAAGTTTTACAATGATATTTTGACAGGATAGTTCTTATGAGGAGTAATATCCTAACAGCTTTTAACATGAACATTTACATAGTTTATTTTATCAAGACAAACCTGGTACTTAATGTAAGAATTCACGAAAGAAGCTATTTAGGGTACTCTTGAAGACAAGATTTTTACCTTTTGCCTACAGTAAGGAAAGTCATGGCAATAAATGACCTGGTAATAGTTATCATGCCTAAAATTCTTATTTTTTTCAGCTTTCATTAAAACCCTGCATATCTGGCATACCTTGGGCCAAACTCTTGCTGGTGTTTGATTTGTTGTCCTCTGCTTATTTTTTAAGTTGTCTGTGTTATCTGACTTCATAAGTTAAGTCTTCTTTAAAATTGTGCTTCATTAAAAGTGTACGTTTTAATATATTTAATTAAGAACTGATGTATTGACTCAGGTTTGATTTCTCAAGTTATTAGACACAAATCAGGAGAAACACATTTAAGGCAAATTACTAAGGAAATTTAAGAATATGGGTTTAAGACTATAATACAAAAGGATGTACTTGAGTTTAAATCTCAGATCCATCATTTAAAAGCTATGCGTACAGCTGTCCTTATCATGTCTTGGGGAGTTTTTCCAACCCAAACCAAATTCTCTGGATTGCTAAGTGATGTTGGTAAATTCTGACTTCTCAAAAGTAATTAAAAGAGAGGTGAAACTTTTGAGGCTGAAAAAACAAGATCTGGTTATATTAGTAATATAATTCAAAAAATTAAAAACTCACTTTAAAAAAATAAATAGTAATATTCAAATTCACATAATAAAGGTGGAGAAGCTTTTGATGTTAAAGCATAGAAAGAATTAAGTTCTGAAACAATTCACAAAATTTTAAGTCAGTGGGGTCTTAATTGGAAGGGATCATTTAACTCTGACTTTTATTTATATACTATAAGTAATATAAAATGCAAAAATATTTTAATAAATTATTAGAAATCATGTAGGAAGAGTTCAACTGATTTAGTTTAATCATAATACATTGTTTCCATATCCAGAGGAAACAAGAACTAAATGCCTAAGACTGTGCTGTAGCTCAGCTGACTCATTATTTGAACTAAAGTAGACAGCATGCCATGAATGAAAACCAGATAAAGCAAAGATTGATTTATTCTTCCACTTCTATGGATAAGAACATGTCTGTGTAATTCACACTTATATTAGAAAAGAAAGCTGCAAATCTACTGGCAGAGAAAAAAATGGAAAATATACCCTAAGTACAGTAACAATTTACCTGTGACCACTGACAGGTAACTAGCTTTGCATGAGTTAATTTTTCATGTAACTGAGGCAAATCCATTTAATCATAACATTTTTATTTAATAGTGAATAGGAAAATTTCTAGAATGTACCATATATTTTTTTTTCTGGAATATTCAGGATCTTAATTTAACTTTGTCATGTTTAAGAATATCAGTTCCTATCACAGGGTGATAAATAGAAATGCACCCGCAGGGGCTCCTGCAATAGATGAGGTTATAGGTCCTTTTTCTCCAAGGTCCTGCAATGCTGTGTTTTAGAGCTATGTCTAGTTTTCACAGCTTCTCTATCTTCCCTCAAAATCAGTTGTCACTTTTTGTTTTGCTGCTGTCTTGGGTGCCTGCCTCTTGCACTAAGACCCTAATTTGCTGCTTCTAATCTGCCATGATCTGAGAAGCCAGGTTGTCAACCTTGCTAGAATTGTAAAGTAAGAGTAAGTAGACTGAGAGAAGGCTAAGGAGCTTTTCTGTCAGTTAAGTGCATGGACTTTGTGGTACCTGTTTGGCTGCTTAGCATACTTTTGTTTGCCTCTTCATTACTTACTAAGAACTTGCTAAAAATAGTTGGTTGAATATATGATTGCCATATATTTAAAGTATTAATTCAGTTTTTATATGTTGATGTTTCTAGGACTCGCCATTAATGAATTCAGCTATAAAAGAAAATTCGACTATTATCTTTGTACAAATCATTGTGTATATTTTAGGAAAATGTTAATGTTTTGTTCTTGTTGATTGTTCCTAGTATAGGACACAGACTGAAAACTTAGAACATTATAAATGTGACTCTAACTCTGTTTTACCAAGATTTATATTCTAGAACTATAGGCTTGAGACTAAACATGCATGGCTAATTTAGTAAGAACTGGCTGAGTATTTGGAGAATGATGCATTCTAGATATCCCAGTTTTCTATAGACCTTAACCCCTTTAAGCATTAAAAATTTTTGGAATAATTTCTGAAGGTAATCCTTTTAAACCAGTATGCATTGCTGTCTTATTAAACAATATATGAAAATCATTTTAATCTTTTTTGATGTCAGAATGATCATTATTAACAACAGTTATTATACTGTAATAGTCTAACTAGGCCCTGAGAGCTATATGCCCTTTTACTAAATGGCTCCATTCTGCTGTGCTTTTTTCATCTTGTCTTTGTTTTCTGTTAGTTCTGATTCCTCCAGTTCCTGCAATTTCTGCTTGCTTAAGTGTGCCTGTAGCAATGGCCTTTCTCTACCTTCGTAATGCTCCTTCAAGTCTGCTTTGGTTTTGGAAACCAGGTAACTAAGATGGCTAGAGTAATGTATAAAGGAGGAGTACATCGACTCAGTGAAGACCTAAAAAACTGAATTGTACCTAAACATGGATTCTGTGGATATCTATTCCTCACTACCTATTTCATTGCTATCTTTAAAATAAGTAAAGTTACTAAATTTGAAACCGGCTCTCAAAATAGAAGAGCTGTTTTTGTACAAGGGGAACCATTTCATTTCCATACTTTACCCTCTTTATATTCTATCATTTAATTTTTTGGCTCTGATTAAAACCAGTCCGCTCAAATGAGCATTTTCTATAGTACTCTCTAAATGAATTGGATGCCACAATGCTGCTAAGAATTTATTTGGTTAGTTTGGTTTTGTTGTTATTTGGTTAGTTTGGTTTTGTTTTTAGAGAGATGCATCTTCATTTCTGAAACACAAAGTAGGTTGAGTCCTGGGAAATAAGAAAACTTTCATCACTGATATCCCAGAGAGATGAGAAGTAATAAGGTTTTTAGGCTCTAGGCAGTTTCACCCCAAGTAAATTATTCTTTGTGCAGAATTTCTAAGATGGTATCTTTATTTTCTTTCAATGAAATGTATCTTAAAAGTTTGCCAAAAGTTATCAGTGTTATATCTAGTGATATTGACAGGTATTTGACTGATTAAATTCCCAGTGTCATTCTTTTTTGCGTGTTTAAATTATCATTTAATATGTTAAATAAGCATGATGATTTTTCTCTCTTGAATGAAAAATAAACATGAAATTTGCATGTTATAATGTTTGCAAGTAAAATTCAAATCTGTCTAGAAAGGGATATCCTGGCTTTGAATAACTTAAGTCAAAAGGCTGATTATGTTTTAGTCCATATATTGATTCATCCACCCATCATATGCAGGGTAATTGGAAAATCAGTCTGTGGCCATGAGTCATCACCTAACATTATTCATATGCTACTGGAAGGGACTTATGATATAATATTCATTTAAAAATAGATGATCCAAACTTGTTTCTTGAGTTGAGACTGCCATTACAGGACAGTCATGATGCCAAACCTTGGTTAGTGCTACGACTTGAGTATAGTCACGAGAGGAAAGTGATTCTACTCAGTGTAATTGCTATAAATCAAAAAAAGGATGAGTTGAATCCAGGATTCACATATACATATACAAAAGCATAACATGAAGGAGGAGTTGATTTTATGGAAATCCTAAAATGTGTGATAAATTAAAATGCATATGGTATTTTTTAAATGCTGTACATTTTAACCTCAGCAATTAAGTTAATTTCTTTCATCCCTATTTACTGAAATTCACTCATCACATGGCAGTTTTTGAAATAGGACAATACTTAAGTTGTGTATGCTTCTGACACACTGTTTTTCAAAGTGAGTATATTCTATGAGTCATTGTTGTAGAAATATATATTTCCCCTATCTGTATCTTAAGAGTTTCTCAAGATAAGGGATAATTCTCCTGTTTTGAACTTTACATTTTTCACTTTTACAGCATTTCGTAAAGGTTGGCTGTCTACAAATGAGTTTATTTCATCTCTGAACATCTTTTCTAAAACTGAAGCATGTCTTTCGCAAGTTTATTTTTTAGGATCTACTAAGAAATGCAATATCTTCTTTTCTCCCTCCCAAGTAAATTTAAAAATTAATTCCATTTTTAAGTCAAACTTATTTTCTGCACAGTACTAGCACTTGGCAATGTACAGAAAACTCCAGAAATATCATTCCCTTTCCTTAAAGATTGCTGTATGGTCCTGATACAGCCCTGGAGGTCCATATGGGTGAAAAGCCCAGAAGTCACCTGAGCTGAAAGCACTCCCAAGGAGTTTGGTTTTGTTTGGGTTTGTTCTAGGTATGGTCCCAGGGATCCCAGATCAAACCAGGCCCCTGGGCCTATCCTAGAACCAACCTAAACTCGCGCATCATTCCTGGAACATCAAGAGTGTGAAGACTGAAGAGAACCTGAGGCTGACTAGACATCCTGCGTTCACCAAAACTCACTTTTCTTTGTATGTGTGCCAACAGTTAGCAAAAATTGGTTGGTTAATCCTTCTAAAATTAGAGGAATAACAGTGGATAGCAAGATAAAGTCTACCAGACTTTGATATTATAGTGAAATTTATCACAGTAGAAATATGATATGTAATATGGTTATTAATTGCTGGTACGAGAATTGTTATTGTAACTTACCAGATCTTTATCTCTATTTTATGATTAGACAATTTAGCCATGAAAAAAATTTCTCCCCCAAATCCATGGTTCTGTTTTTCTCACTTTCTACTCAACAATATAACAGTCTCATTGAATTGTGCGTAGTTTCTGAAAGGCATTTGGTCTTTGCCCTGTAACTCCAATGCTAAATAATTTTAAACGTTTGTTTCTGGAGACCAATGCCTTTTTCTTATAATCTTCTTGAATCCACTATATCACTTCGAGCTTGCTTTTTTAGGTTCAGGTCTGGGAAGAACCTTAGCATCATTTGTAGACAGCAAGTCCTTTGTCAGATTCATTGTAAGCTACATTTCAGAATCGGCTCTGGTTGATGGAAACAGGCTAGAGTGGTAGAGTGGAAATGGATCAATACTTCACAGATTGCTAAAGTATTTTGCAGAATAAGGTTTTTTAGTAAATTTATTTTTGTACCCTGCTGCTCTGGGGTTTTTAAAAGATTCTGACCTACTTGATTCATCATACGGTCTCACATCATAACTATGACGTTACTAATTTATTTAATTTGAGGACAGGCTTTCTGAAGAGGCATGAAAAGACCCCAAATCCACAGGTTATGCTAGACAATGGAAATGTATACTTTGGTAATACTGACATTTAATTGGATTTAGACTATGTTTGAAATAATTGCAGACAATCAGACAATTTCACTCCCAACTGTGAAAAGAGCCCCAAACTGTGCTATTCCTTCAGGCCTTGTCACCAGAAAAATTGCATCAATGAGTTATCCTTTAAAATAGGACTATGAGGTTGAGGCCCATTCTGAAGAATTCAACCCTGGGATTAATACTGTGCTACATTCATCACATAGATGATTCATCCCATCGATTCTATTATTTTTGCCTTTTAAAACATACTGTGTTTAACCCTTCTCAATATTTTCCTGTTTGCATAAATCAAACACTATACATGTTAGTATATGTGTATTTTGTGGATATAACAATAGACTGGATCGAGAGATGTTTGGAGTTTGATTCCTTTTAATGTCAAATGATTTAAATGCATTAACTGTCTTGTAAATTCACTCAATTTATGCCTCAATTTGTCAGATTCATTTTTTTTCTTATGAACTATATTGGAATAAAATAGGTGAGCCTTCTATCAATATCTTCCAAAACTTACGACATTTTGCATTCACTCAAGCATGAAAATGTTCTGACATCAGCAGTCTTGTATCTGTGCGGTAATCTGTGAGCATAGGTAACTATTTCTTGACATACCCTGAAATGTATGAATCCATCTATGTTTATGTACAGTAAGTGTTCTCGGTATTTGGAGAGCATCTACATTCTCTCAACATTGTGTAACACTGAACACAGGAAGGTATGAACTGTCTTACAAAGTTCAGGCTTGTTTACATAGTTTCTAAAATCAGTCTTCATTCTTAATTTAAAACTGGGGTGTTAGCCTGTATTTTTTTAAAATATCCTTTAAAAATATTCTCTCAGAGATATTTTAATTTTTACGTTTGACTACTTATATTTTATGTAGAACTGTACATTTGCTACCCACCTGAAGAGTTGAGGTTATAACCTTTCCCATCAATACTTTCTTTGATCACTTGATGTATTTTATCATATCAAATTTCTAAAGGATTTTTACAAGAACAAACAGGTTTGTATATGTCTGTATTATTGTTCCTCCTAAGCTTAACAAGTCTCTAATAAAATCTGTACTGCTTAGTGTCTTCTGTGTGTATGCTTCTTTTACTCTGGTGTTTGCAACATGAATTAACCAAAAGGTAAAAATTCCTTTTCCTTTTGTCTCCATTTTTCTTCTGTTACAGTATTTTCCAGAATCTGTTAACATACTGACAAAAGATAGCAGTGTTTTTAGCAAAGCTGTGATTCATTAGTCTAAGTTTGGTCATAAAAGTACCTCACATGATAATTTATCAGAGTGAAAACAGCAGATGAATTTTAAAAGCTCCATTTTCACCCTTCTCAGTGACTGTCAGCCATTGCATACATTCTAATCAGGTCATATTTGTTGACTTATATGACGTCCCTGACAGAAAAAACATACTGAATTCAGAAGACCATTAACATCCAATGGACCATATTTTGTCCTATGTAATTGAATGAATTACTGGTTTGAGTCATTCTAAGCTTGGCTAGTCGGGAACATTCATGGTAAGTCCAGAATGGCACTGCAGACTGAGTGCTAGTTAAAAAGAAAGTGGCCTCCCTTGAACTGAACTTTTACTTATTCATTTGTTTTACTATTACAAAAAATATTTAACAAAAAAGTTCTATAGGAAAATGCACATGACCTGATTTTTATATTGTGGAAAAGCAGGCAGTACAGACAGGGGACATGTGGAAGCAGTTCATTTCTTCCAGTTGAACACCCCCATTGTTTATTTTCTTCATATTCCCACCATTCCAGTAATGTTTGTTGCCCACTACCTGCCACCTCCATATATTCATCTATCACAAGATTCATAAAGGGATTGAATCCCCACCCCACCCCCACAATATTGGATCCGTCACTACCATTTAATTTCAGTGATAATTTATTGTTTGTAAATTTTCTCAACCCTTGAGGGTAAGCTTAGCTCATGGTGTCCTGTCAGCAAGCTCAAAGATGCCTCATATGGATGGGGGCTGAAATTTTAAATAGATTAGCTACCTCTTTCCAGAAAAGATTTGAAGCAAGACACAAGCATTCATAAAGGCAATTCTTGAAATGTGGTCCTTGCCTGGGATTTACTAATTGAAAGTGTGAGAAAGTTGAGTATGTATAGTTACTCTACTGAATCCTGAAGTCCTTGGGTAGGAAATATCCTGTGTAATAATCACTCCTTGTCTTCACAATTTGCTTTTGAAGGTCTTTAGCCGATGTGCTATAACCATTGAAAATAAAGTTGGCAAATACTAATTTTCCCCGAATGTACATCTGTAAAAATTAATATAGAACATTTTCAGAATCTATTCATATGAAAATCAGTCCTTCTTTTTTCTCAGCTTGTTTTGTTTTAAATTTTAAGTAAGCTTTATGTCCCACATGGGGCTTGAGCTCATGACCCCAGATCAAGAATCATGCTCTACAAACAGCCAGGCACTTCTTTGAAGAAAGAGGTTAAATGTGTCCCTATGAGAAAATGTTTACATTTATATACAAAATAATATTGGGCATCAAACATGTTCCTAGAACTTGAATATATTGTTTGAAGGTAGGAAACAGGCTCAGTTTTTTCACTCCAAGCTGTACACCTGGAGTGTCAGGGCCAGTATCCTCCCCAGCTGTGAAAGCTTTCACATCAGCTGCTGGCAGATTCATTTCTTTTTACAGCCAAACTAGGACAGTACAGAGTGCTTGAGCAGACTTGGATTACGGACAAAACTACTATAAAACTCAGGCAAATCATTTAACCATATCAAGGTACAGTTTCCTCTGTTTAAAAACAAACTATGAATTGGACTCAACCTCTAAAATTCTCTTCTGGGGCTATAATTCTCAAATTCTCTATTTTTTAATGAAGAGTTACAACTCCGAGTGGCTCAGCGGTTTAGCGCCACCTTCAGCCCAGGGCCTGATCCAGGGGTCCTGCGTGGAGCCTGCTTCTCCCTCTGCCTGTGTCTCTGCCGAGCTCTGTGTGTCTCTCATGAATAAATAAAATAATAAAATCTTTAAAAAAAACAGTTACAACTCAATGTAAAGCCAAGTTTGTCATTCTACTCCAGGATGAAAGGGACTGTTTATGGCACAGGTGAGCAGCCTAAGAAATAACCTTAAGATTAAGAGGATGAAAAGGCGGGGGGATGGGGGGGCACCTCGTGGTTCAGTTGGCTAAGCAGCTGCCTTCAGCTCAGGACATGATTTCAGGGTTCTGGGATTGAAAGCCTCATCAGGCTCCCTGCACAGCACAGAGCTTGCTTCTCTCTCTCCCTCTGCCCGCCCCCAGCCCACTCCTGCATGTGCCTCTCAAATAAAATCTTAAGGGGAAAAAAAAAGGTGGTAGGGGTGGAAGATGGTAGTTAAGTATAGCTGGTTCCAGCTAAGAATTATTTTTTTTACATCCTTTTTTTAAAAGATTTTTATTTATTTGATGGAAAGAGAAAAGCACAAGCAGGGGTAGTGGCAGGGAGAGGGAGAAGCAGACTCCCCGCAGAGCAGGGAGCGCATTTAGGGCTCCATCCCAGAAGTCTGGGATCATGACCCGAGCCAAAGCAGACTTTGCTTCATCATTTCTAATCAGTGATGAGACGCAAATACGAGTAAAGATATTTGTGAAGAGGTAGGAGTTACGGAATGGCAGCATGAGGACTAATGTAAATCTCCTCCATAAAAGGAACAAAATGATGGCAAGAATCATCAAAATCAACTTTTTCAGAACTCTAGACATTAGTAAAAGGCTCACAAGGATTTGAAGATCACTTATTAAAATAAAAAAACAGCTGTTGAACCTCAGTAAGAACAGGGGCTTTGTGAACTTAGTAGATGACCTCTCAGTAGAGAGGCAGAGACACACCACCACGCTAACTGAGCAGACTTCAGTGATGTAACTATACAGGGAATAGAGACTTTGAAGACTTAGTCAAGGGATGACACTAAACACAAACAAACAGCAATAACAACAAATAGCAACAAAAACAAAGTCCGGGGAGGAGAGTAGAGTCTGATATTCAGAGTTGTCACAATAGATTATGCCTACTTAACAGTCCTCATTGTATATTCTTGTCTTCTAGGTCTTAGATTAATTGACCACATAAATGTCGGTTTACTTCCAGGCTCTCTATGTTGTCCTACTGATCTATGTGTCTATTTTTGTGCCAGTGCCATACTGTTTTGATCACTACAGCTTTGTAGAATATCTTGAAATCTGTGACTCGTGATATCTTCAACTTTGTTTTTCCTTCTCAGGATTGCTTTGGCTTTTTGGGGCCTTCTGTGGTTCCATGCAAAATTTTAGTATTATTCTCTAGTTTTGTGTAACAACGGAGTATCACACAGCCATAAGAAGGGATAAGAATGTGCCATTTAAGAGGATATGGATGGACCTAGAGGTCATCGTGCTAAGTGAGCTTAATCAACTGAGCTGCCCAGGCACCCCTCAGTAACAGAAGAATCTATGTCTTATTTCATATCTTGTTCCTTGATCTGAAACTCTTTATTCTTTAGTACATGCCTGGCTATTAGCCATGATGCCACTTACTTATCTTGCCTAAACTTAGAAGGTGAAGCTATGACACATCGGTCATGAGAGCTAATGACATAATTACTATACAAAATACATGGTACACTGAGATCTAAAGAATTAACAGTGGTAATCCCTTTAACTGGGACATAGGGTGACTTTTAGGTTTTTTTCACCTAAAATACTTGTATAATAGGAAATACTTGTATAATAGGGGAAAAGAGTATTTAATTTAAGAAATTGAAAAGAAAAAAAAAGAAAAGAGTATTTAATTTAAGAAATTGGTAAGTTGAAGGTGTGTAGGATTTCGCAGTTAGTTTGGACTTGTATTTATATATAAGAAGAAAGTTTATCATCTGTGTGTATCCAAGCCATCTCCTCTTAGGCTAACCCTGGGGCCTAGAGAAAAGGAGACAAGGCTGCAGTGTTCAGTTCTTGCAAAAATAATGAGAATACAGAAGAATGTTGGATTGCAAAAAAAACAAAAACATTACATTTTTATGTACAGAGGCCAGGGTAGGATCAGACCCGGTACCAGAATTGAAATTTTTTTCTTTTCTTTTTTGTTTTTTAAATTTTTCTTACTGAAATTGTATTGAGTCAAAGTGCAGTTGAAACTCAAAACCTGGAATAATCTAATCCAGAGGTGCCCAGCATTTTATCAAATAAGGACTCCTGGTATTTTTCCCATGGGTACCACATTTTGAAGAATTTTTTAATCTATCACATAGTCTATATTAACTAAAACACTATAAGATGTACCCTCTCTCTTGTATTTTAACTCACCAAGGCTATAATGGCCATTCAGTTTGAGTGTGTGCCACATGCCAGGCACTGTTCTCACTGCTAAGGAGAGAGCAGTGGACAAGGTTTCTGCCCTCAGTGAATCCTATAGGGGAGAGCCAGACGATGTATCAGGAGTTGGGGGGGTGTTAAATATTATACAGAAAACAAAGCCAAGGAAGAGGGATATAGAGGATGCCAAGTACTTCTTTGTACAGGGCAGTCATTTCCCCAGAGGCCACTGTCCTCAATGTTTAGGTTCCTTATTACTCATCAGAAGATTGGTGTGAGAATCTTTTTGCAAAAGCCCTTTATAAACTGAGAAGATATTATTATCTAGTGGGATCCAGGCTGTCCCACTTAACCTGGTTGTGGTGACAGCTTAAGTGCTTTTTTTTTTTTTTTAGAGATTGTATATTCATGAAAGACAGAGAGAGAGAGGGAGAGACATAGACAGAAGGAGAAGGAGGCTCCTCACAGGAAGCCCGATGTGGGACTCAGTCCCAGGACCTCAGGATCACACCCTGAGCCGAAGGCAGACGCTCAACCACTGAGCCACTCAGAGGTCCCGAGCTTAAGTGTTTAAACCACACTGATTATACCATCGTTCCAGCAATTGAATGGAACAGAATGGAAAGACTTGTCCAAACAACTCAAATCAAGCAAACAGTCCATGATTTGTTGTCTCAAACTAAATATACTAGCCTTGGGGTAACCAAATATTGACCTAATGACTAAAAGAAAGCAGAGATTCTAACTACCCTCTAACGCAGTCACCACTTATTCTTTTTTTTTTTTTAAGATTTTATTTATCTATTCATGAGAACACACCCAGAGAGAGAGAGAGAGAGAGAGAGAGGCAGAGACACAGGCAGAGGGAGAAGCAAGCTCCATGCAGGGAGCCCGACGTGGGACTCGATCCCGGGACCTCAGGATCACACCCTGGGCTGAAGGCGGCGCTAAACCTCTGAGCCACCCGGGCTGCCCAGTCACCACTTATTCTTAATGAACCTGTCCAAGATGCCTCCAGATGGCAACTCTTTCATTTAAATAGAGACCAGATGAGGGATACGTGTTAGTGGAATAAGGAGACCTCCAAAACACTCTCTCCCAAGAATCCAAAAAAAGTCTCATTTATAGAAAAAACAAAGAGGAGGCCATTTCCTGTTCTACTTGCCCTGGCCCCTGTATTACATCCTAATGCCGCTAAAAGACTCTGCATTTTTCCCATTTTGGACTCTGAGTCGGGATACCTGGGTTCAAATCTCAGCTCCACCTCTTAGCTGTGTAAACAACTTGAGGTCTCAGTTTCCTTATCTGTTCAATGGAAACATCTATTTTTTTCTTAAAGATTGTATTTATGTATTTGAGAGAGAGAGAGAGCACAAGCAAGGGGAGGGGCCGAGGGAGAGGGAGAAGCAGACTCCCCCCTGAGCAGGGAGCTCAACGTAGAGCTCCATCCCAGGATCCCAGGATCATGACCTGAGCCGAAGGCAGATGCTTAACCGACTGAGCCACCCAGGGGCCCCAAATGGAAACATTTAACAGCGCATCATCACCTCATGGGATTGTTACCAGGATTCAGGGAATTAGTTATGTGAAAAGGTTACGATTCATAGCTGGTATTCTTTACCTTTGGGTCTCCAGTATCTATCTATATCTCTCTCTCTCCCTCTCCCCCCCTCCTCTCTCTCTCTCTCTTTCCTGGGAAATTCCTACCTTATAGAAATGCCTGGGCCTTGCCAAAGGCTGGGGCAAGACTTGACTGATAAATGAAAGGGGCAAAGCAAAGTAAAAATGGGTTTGGCATTCCTGATGGGAGGAATGGTGAGTGTTCATTCACTCAGTCAAATAGTATTTATTGAAAATCCTTTTTTCCCTTTAGGTTTATTTAGGGATGCCTGGGTGGCTCAGTGGTTAAGCGCCTGCCTTTGGCCCAGGGCGTGATCCTGGAGTCCCAGGATAGAGTCCCGCATCGGGGTCCCTGCATGGAGCCTGCTTCTCCCTCTGCCTGTGTTTCTGCCACCCCCCCTCTCTGTCTCTCATGAATAAATAAATAAATCTTTTTTTTTTTTTAAGATCCAGGGACTGGGATCACAACCCAGGGGAAGGCAGACACTTAACTGCTGAGCCACCCAGGCATCCCAGTATTTACTGAAAATCTACTTGGGGCTCCTGGCTGGCTTGTTGATAGAACATGTGACTTGATCTCAGGGTTGTAAGTTTGAACCCCATGTTGGTTGTAGAGTTCCTTAAAAATTAAACCTTGGAGTGCTTGGCCAGCTCAGTAGGTTGAGCATCCGACTCAGTTTCAGCTCAGGTCATGCTCTCAGGGTCGTGGCCCTGCAGCCAGCTCTGTGCTCAGCACCAAGTCTGCTTGTCCTTCTCCCTCTGCTGCTCCCCACCCCAATCTGCTTGCACACATGCTCTCTCAAATAAATATATAAAATCTTTAAAATAAATAAAATAGAACCTTAAAAAAAGGAAGTATTTTTCTAGGCACTGGGATACAGGAATGAACAAGACAAAGTCCCTGCCCTCACTGGGGGGGGGGGGGGGGGAGGGGAGATCAGATAATAAACCAGTAGATGGATGAGACACGACGTAAGTGTTAAGTGCCAAATAAAGAAGTAAGGGATGGATAGTGAAAGGGGCTCTTTTAGACACAGTGGAAAGGGCAGGCCACGGAGGGTGTAGCCTTTGCCTATGATCTGATTATGTGAGAGAATAAACTGTGCAACTCTCTGGAGAACAACCAGCGAAGAGAGCATCAGGTGTAAAGGCTCAAGGGGTAGCAAGGAGACCAGGGTGGCTGAGCAGGTGGGAGGTGGAAAGAGGCAGGGCCAGATGACATGAAGTCTGTGGCCCACAGAAAAGATCTGGGATTTTACCTCAAGTGTGATGAGTGTCCAGGAGAGGGTTCTCAGCAGACAAGTGCTGTAATCTGACCTAGGTTTTATAAAGATGACTCTAGTCGCTATGGAGGACAGACAGTAGAGGTGCAAGGGCAGACGCAGAGACAAGTCAAGAGCCCTCGTGAAAGAGGGTGCTGCCTGGCGCGGTGGGGTGGTGTGAACAGCGGGCGTGTTAGGAAGGTAGAGGCTTCAGGATCGGGAGGAGGATTTCCAGGAGGGTATGCAAAAAGAGAAGTCCAGATTTATTTCAGCATTTTTGGTCTCAGTACAGTGAGCAAGGGTCATTTCCCGAAATGAAGAAATGGGGAGGGACATGTTTTGGAGAAAAAAAATGAAGAATTGTTGGGGAAAGTTAAATCAAGATGCCTGTGAAGCGTTCCGGTGAGAGAGTGAAGTAGCACATCGGACCGGGGAGGCACGCGGAGTTCAGGGGAGACCCTGTCGGTGGGGATGCTCACGTCGGGGTCACTAGCAGATGGAAGGTTTCTAAAGCCACTGGGTAGTAGGACTGGGTGGGAGGTTCTAGAGCAGGTGCAAATGGAAAAGAAAGCAGACGTGAGATGAGCTACCCTCATCTCTTCCTAGAGGCCAAGAGAAATGCCTGTTCTTCAACCTGGTCGCATATAAAAATCACTCTAGGGTCTATTGAAAAATACTCAGGCTCCCCCTAGACCTACTGAATGAGGCTCTCGGCGGCACAAGGTCAGTATTTCTGAAAGAGCTCCACAGCTGTACGGTCAGGTTTGGGGACTACTGCCCTAGTAAAAAGTAAGGTAACGAGGGAAGGAAAGGCTGTGGTTCAGGCAGTACTAAAAAAATAGAGAAGGAGAAGCACCTGGGTGGCTCAGTCGGTGAAGAGGCCAACTCTTGGTTTCAGCTCAGGTCATGATCTCAGGGTCCTGGGATGGAGCCCCCATCAGGCTCTGTGCTCAGCACAGTCTGCTAAAGTTTCCCCTTCTACCCCTCCCCACGTGCTGCTCATGTATTCTCTCTCTCTCTCTCTCTCTCTCTCTCTCTCTCTCAAATAGATAAATCTTAAAAAAAAATAGAGTAGGGGCTCAACATAGCTAAGGCACCCGTTAAACCCTTTACATCTACACACACACACCACCATCACTAATCAAAAGCTTAAAAGTCAGCTCCATACCCATGTTTGAGTGTAACTCCCTCTCCTCAAAATAAGAACTTCATATTTTTTGGTTTAGCAATAGTTTTTAAATACTTTCCTAATTTAAACATACATTCTGGGACGCCTGGGTGGCTCACCAGTTAAGTGCCTGCCTTCGGCCCAGGGTGTGATCCTGGAGTCCCGGGATCGAGTCCCACATCGGGCTCCCTGCATGGGGTCTGCTTCTCCCTCTGCCTGTGTCTCTACCTCTCTCTCTCTCTCTCTCTCTCTCTCTCTCTCTCTCTCTGTGTGTGTGTGTGTGTGTGTGTCATAAATAAATAAATTAAAAATCTCAAAAAAACCCCAAAACAACATACATTCTTATTTGAACATACCATTTCTCATTTGGACAATTAGTCTCACATCAACCCCATGAGCAACAGGTAAAGATTGCATTTACTTAAATCTAGCCATTAAATCCAGGCCCTGTTGATATGCTAACACATCCCACCCTCACAACATCCCAACAGTAGCTGTAGGTGATTTTTCTCCCCAGTGTGTGGATGAGGAAACTGAGGTAAGTCACAAAAATAAGTCATAGACCTAGGATTCGAACTTAGGTTTCTGACCCCAAAAGCTTATGTTCTCACTTCATCAAAAATTTGATCACTGCTGTGTCTCATTTATTCATGAGAGACACACAGAGAGAGGCAGAGAGAGAAGCAGCCTCCATGCAGGGAGCCCAACATGGGACTCTACCCGAGGACTCCAGGATCATGCCCTGGGGCCCAAGGCAGGCACTAAACCGCTGAGCCACCCAGGGATCCCTGCAACATTTTTTTAAAACTAAACTCTACCCCCAACACGGGGCTCGAAATCACAATCCCAAGATCAGGAGTTGCCCACTCCAGGGGCACTTGGGTGGTACACTTAAGGGTCTAACTCTTGGTTTCAACTCGGTTCGTGATCTCAGGATCATGACCTCAGGGTCATGAGATCCAGCTCCACGTTGAGCTCCATGCTCAGTAGGGAGTCTGCTTAAGACTCTCCCTCTCCCTCTGCCCCTCCCCACCACTCTCTCTCTTTCAAATAAATAAGTAAATCTTTTTAAAAAGTTGCCCATTCCACCAACTGAGCCAGTGAGGCACCCTGTGCATGCAGCCTTATAGGATTAGCCTCCTAGCCAGAAGAGCCTACATTCTAAGTCCTCAGGGTCAAACCAGACATGCTTAAACCAACTGTTTCTATAGATTTTTCTTGGTTTTCACATACTTGAAGTTAACTTTAAAGGTTTCAAAGCCATGTCTTAATGAAGGAGGTGCTAGACTTGGAAAGAAAACAGAATGAAATTTTTAGTTCTTTCCAATTGCCGCATTAGTTGGTTTTCTTCAGGTTAATTCTTTTCTTAAACTTAACACAGTATTTTTTTTCCTTAGAGGAGAAATAGGAGCCTATAAAAATGGCTGTAAGTAGTTATGTCTCCATGGCCCATCTTTCATGGCTCCTCCTGGGTCAGGTGTTAAGACTGAGCTGTTTGAACACTTCTCCCTGTGTGAAGCTTCAGTTCCTCAATTCTCCTTGCCAGTCTCTATGTTAACCGGGCAGGGAAATGCAGTGACTGTGTAATTTACTTGGAAGCATAAAGAGCAATTTCATTCTCAATATTTTACCCAGGAAGAGCCCTGACGGAAGGTTACACAGCTTTCCCAACTAGAAGCACCATACAGAGGAAGCAAACTTTCAAGGTCATTCAACTCCCAACAGCTCTGCTTCTCTGTTCATATTACCCACTGGAATCTGGACATGCACATACGAAGACTGTTTGAAAACTGCAACTCATGGCTACCCATGTGATCTCTGGGTGTATTTTGCATGTGGTTGGACAAGTGATTGAAGTTAGGCCAATCAGACTTTATCTCTCATGGGCTGCAGGTGAAAGGCAGGCTGAGAGGGACCCCACTAAGAGCTGGTACCATCCAGTGGTGGTGCGTGTGGCCCCGGCTGCCCTGCTTCATAAGGCCACCAGCTGTGGTCTTACAAAGGAACTAATAAATTCTTTTTTTAAGATTTTATTTATTTGTTAATTAGAGGCACAGAGAGAGAAAGAGAGGCAGAGACACAGGCAGAGGGAGAAGCAGGCTCCATGCAGGGAGCCTGACATGGGACTCCATCCCAGGTCTCCAGGATCAGGCCCTGGGCGGAAGGCGGCGCTAAACCACTGAGCCACCCGGGCTGACCTACAAAGGAGCTAATAGAGTCTGTCTTTGATTCTGTGGCTTACTCTAAATCCTTCCAAAACCACTCCCCTGCCCTCTTATATTAGTCAGAATGGGGGTCTGCTGCTTGTGACCAAAGATCCTTAATTGATTAAGAAACAAAATATATGTCTTCATGACCATAAATAGAGCGAAGGATAAAACTAGAAAAACATAAATCTCTTTCACTGTCATTACCTTTTGTTATTCACTGTATTTATGATTAGAAGGTACATTTAGAGGGACGCCTGGGTGACTCAGTGGTTGAGTGTCTGCCTTTGGCCCAGGGTGTGATCTCGGGGTCCTGGGATTAAGTCCCACATTGGGCTCCCCACTGGGAGCCTGCTTCTCTCTCTCCCTATGTCTCTGCCTCTCTCTCTTTGCCTCTCATGAATAAATAAATAAAAATCTTAAATAAAAAAAAGAAGAGAAGGTACATTTACAAATTCTGAAGGAAAGGAAGCCTTTGAAATTTGATACAGAATAATCAATGTAGGAACATTAGCTGGCTGAAACCAATAGTTTTCTAGTTTGTGTTCTTAGGATAGCTCTACATGAAACCCAATTCACAGCTTCTACAGCAAAAACAATTTTTATGACCTGTAACCTTGACCTCTTACTACATTCTTTCTTTCTTGGTATTTTTTTTTTTTTAAGGTGGCAAGGGGAAGAGGTCCTTTTAAAAAAACTGTATGAACATTATGTCTCCATTTAAAATGTACAATTCAATGGTTTTTAGTACATTTACAAGGTTGTACAGCCCTTACCACTATCTAATTCCAGAACATTCTCATTCCCCTAAACGGAAGCCCACACCAACAGGGAGTCACCCCTCGTTTCCTTTCCATCTATCTCTGGAAATTGCTAATCTAGTTTCTGTCTCAAGGATCTGGCTGTTCTGGACATTTCATATACACAAAACATGCAATATGTGGCCTCTCCTGTCTGGCTTCTTTCATTTAGCATGTTTTCATGGTTTATCCAAGAGGTCTTTTCAAACACTTAATCAGGACTTCATCAAATACAAAATACATCTCAACAAAAATACTCTTGCTATATGTAGGGACCCACTGGGATCCTTTTAGATCCTATGATGGTTGTTTTTTTTTTTTTCCTATGAGGGTTTAAAATCAATTTTGAACTCTAATGATTTGTTGGGGGGGGGGGGGCTGGGGAGCAGAGAAGGGAGGGAAGAAAGAGGAAAGGATGGGAAGGAACAAATGAATGAATGAATTCATAGGAAACAGGCTCCCTAATTAAAACAAAACTCAGGGCAGCCCTAGTGGCGCAGTGGTTTGGCGCCGCCTGCAGCCCGAGGCATGATCCTGGAGACCTGGGATTGAGTCCCGCATCGGGCTCCCTGCATGGAGCCCGCTTTTCCCTCTGCCTGTGTCTCTGCCTCTGTCTCTGTGTGTGTGTGTGTGTGTGTCTCTATGAATAAATAAATAAAATCTTAAAAAAAATAAAAATAAAACAAAACCCAGAATCTTTTAAGCAGCATGAGGGGGGTCATCCTTCGCTGCTGTCCCTCTGTCTTGCTATCACTCTTTTTCCTCGCTTACTATTTAGTGTTGGACACATAGTAGGCACTCAGTATATTATGCCAAGAAGGAACGAAGGAGGTTTTCGTGTGAGACGAGACTCTTTAGGTGGAGAGAAGGCAGGTGACTAAGCAGCCCGGCTGGGTTCTGTTCCCTAGAGTTTTCCTAGGATTATGGGCAACATCACTGGCATCACCTTGCCGGCCTCTGAGGCATGCCATTCCCCCTCCAGCATTCCAGCCCAAGCAGAGTCGCTGCTCTGGGTCCCCTGCCTCCTTCCTCTCCCACCCAGATTGTCCCAAAATCTCCCTAAAAGTTCTCCCTGCCCACAGTTTTTTCTCCCTCCAATTCATTATCTTATCATATTGATATTATCATATCAGTATTGATATATTATCATTATATATCAGACTGACAGTGATCTTTCTAAACCATGGATATACACTCATGTCACTCACTATTTATAATACTTCAGTGCTCCTCATTCCTTACGATCAAGTTCATGTTTTTCCTCCTTCTGTACCCTTCCTCCTTCCCTGCCTCTTCTTTTTCCCCCATCCTCCTCACCCTCCACCTCTCTCTCCTCCTCTTCTTCTCCCTCCTCATCCTATCTCTCCTCTACTTTTCCTTCCTCACCCCCTCCGTTCCCTCTTTTTCTCTCTCCCCCTCCTCTACATCTCCTCTTTCCCCTCATGATTCACAAGGCCTAGCATGATCTGGTCTAGTCTCATCTTTTGCAACTATCCTCATGCCTTCTCCACCATACATTTTATGATCCAGATGGATTTTGTCTTGGACATGTTGACTCTGAGCTACCTAAAACACCCCTAAGTGGGGCAGTCCAGGAGGCATATGGGTCTATGGGTCCAAGGCTCGGGTGAGTAGCTGGGACCCAGGCTGGAGATTTGTGTGTCACTAGTACACAGAGACAGTTGCTGAGTCTGTGGAAAAGAGTATGGGAGTTTGGAGAGGACTCACAGGAGAACACTGAGGAATGCCAGTATTCCCAGAGGGGACCTCAGCCAGAAATGCTCTCTGAAATACCTTGACTCCTTCATGATCCAGATCAAAGGAACTGGTTTTCCTATTTGCAGTTCATCCTTCCCCATTCTGTTTCTTTGGTGAGGAGACAAAATTCTAAATCCTATGCCCTCTGATTCAACAACGGCTACCTATTATTATTGAAACAAGGCCCAGCAGTTCAATAACAAACCAGGGTATTTGACAGTACCTCTTAGGTTTGAGAAATAAGATTAGGCCCCCTAGTGGGACACCCAGGTGGCTCAGTGGTTGAGCATCTGCCTTTGGCTCAGGGCATGATCCCAGAATTCCGGATCCAGTCCCGCATGGGGCTCCCTACAGGGAGCCTACTTCTCCCTCAGCCTATGTCTCTGCCTCTCTCTGTGTCTCCCATTAATAAATAAATAAAATCTTTAACAACTACAACAACAAAAAAGATTAGGCACCCTAGTTACTCTGACCAGGTGGTGGCACAGATCCTCAAGTGATCCCCATCTCTGTCCCCCATCAAAGCCTCATCCCTGACAGATCACAACCCCCTGCCTGTTTGGTCCCAACTTATTCTAATCATTGCCTAGGGTGCTCTACTGCTGCCACTTTTTTCTTCTTTTATTGAAGTAGAGTTGACATAAAATGTTATATTAGGTGTACGACAGTGATTGGACACATCTGTACATAAGCGATGCTCACTAAGGTGAATATAGTCCCCATACAATATTATCACAGTATGATCGACAATATTCCCTGTGCTGTACTTTTCTTTTTTTTTTAAGATTTTATTTATTTATTCATGAGAGACACACAGAGAGAGAATGAGAGGCAGAGACACAGGCAGTAAGAGAAGCAGGCTCCATGCACGCCTTATGTGGGTCTCGATCTCGGGTCTCCAGGATCACACCCTGGGCTGAAGGCAGGCGCTAAACCACAGAGCCACCCAGGGACCCCGCTTTAGGTGTTTTTAAGCATACAGTTCAGTGGCATTAAAGACATTCACATTGTTGTGCAGCCATCACCACCAGCCATCTCCAGAACCTTCCATCATCCTGAACAAACTCTGTACCCAGTAAGCAATAAATCCCCTTTCTCCTGTCTGCCAAGCCCCAGGAAACCACGGTTCTTCTTTCTGTCTCTATGTATTTGGCTATTCTAGGTACCTCATCAAATATCTGTCCTTTTGTGTCCCACTTATTTCACTTAGTGAAATGAAATGTCACTTAGTGTCATGTCTTTCAGGGTTCATCCAAGTCACAGCTTGTATCAGAATCATCACACAGGGCAGACAGTACACCACGTATTATGACATGGCACACATTATTCTTTTTTTTTTTTTAAGGTAGAACATTTCACTGCATGCGTATACCACATTTGGTTTATCTTTTCATCCGTCAATGGTTGTTTGGGATTTTTCACATTTTGGCTATTGTGAATAATGCTCCCCTGAAACAAATATCTGTTGAAGTCCCTGCTTCCAATTATTCTATGTTTAATTTTTTTGAGAAACCACCATACTATTTCCCACAGCAGCTGCATCAATTTACACTTCCTCTCCTTATCTTTTCATGTGCAATAGAAAGATTATCAGATTGGAAGCTGCCAACCCAACCACAGGGTTGATGAGCTGTGTGATATTGGATAAGCCACTCCACCACTTAAACTCAGCTTCCCTAGTCAGGAAGAGGTAAAATGACCTTTGGTATGCCAACTTCACAGAATTGTTATAAGAATTCAACCAAATGAGATATATAGAACGGTTTATAAATGAAAACATTACTTAATAAAAGTTACCATTAGTCATTTGTACTAAATTTGAGTCCAATCCAATGTCTAAGGGGAATACCATAAACTATTAGGAAGGAAGGGGCTCATTAAAGAAATTTAATATCCAACAAAGACTTTGATCTGAAGGCCTTTTTTTCCTAAAAGCTAGGCGGTCTGCCCTAAATGGAGAGCCGGTGGCTGGGTGCAAGGAAGCAATCACAGCCAGCTTGGGAGAAGCTGAGGAAGGGGCAAATCAGCGTGTCACCACACAGCCATCAGTCTGTCAGCTGTTTCAGTTTGAAGCTCTGCCATTCAGTGTTTTATTAGAGGCATTTAGAATTGGGTTTATAATTTTCTATAAACACATCATTCCTCGGACAATGTGGCTTATTCCCTCTGATTGATAATAAGAGTTGCTGAAATACATCCAACAAATTTTTTTTTGTCTGAAGTTAAATCACTGGCTTCGTTTTACTTATACAGATTACACAGTGGGCTCCCAAACAGAAAATGAAAGCTATCTACTGCCTTTTGGAAACAGTTAGGGATGTCCTTTGGATTCTTGGATTCTAAATATTAAATGTACTCTTTCATCACAAATTGGCCTTACAAACACTGACTTTGTAACCTCTGTAAAGGATACAATAAAATTAAGAAGAGTGGGGTCCTACCCCTCATGTGATCAAAGTCAGAATCAAGATCTCAAGAGATGGATACAATGTTGCTAAACTTTATAACTAATGACAGAATTATTTTCACTCTTTATGTACACATACTGATGGTACTGTACATAGAGGGCATCCACTTGACAGATATATTTTCTTTTGCCAATTCTTTCTTGTGCCCATCTTAAATAGTATCCCATTTTTAAAGAACATTAAAGGCCTAGTATTTTTTTTCTATGATGTGATGCCAAGCTCTTTGACTATTAAACAGACAAGGTGATTGGGTCTAGAGCATACCTGGCCATTTTGCCCAGGAAAGGGACTCTCCTCTTTGGCTCCAAAGTCCTATGGTAAGGACAGAGACACAAAATCAGTGATTCCTGATTCTGGTACTAAGGAGTGGGGAGGAGACAGACAGGATCCTAAGACTAAGGCAAGACTGAAGCACAGTGAAAGAGGGTAAATCCTGGGCAGGAAAATGACTGCCAAGAGAAATGGGACCAGAGAATAGAAAGAAGGCACCCACTCAAGGTAGCAATTTCTTCTGAGTTGTCCCTTCAAAAATTATACTCTAGCCTCTGAAAAGGTGAGCTCACTGCTTTGCAAAGGTCTGCCTTCCCACATTAGACAGCTCTAATGTCTCTCTCACTACTTTTCCCCCTTTGCTCGTTTGTTTCTTGAGTTCCATGTATGAGGGAGATCATATGGTATTTGTCTCTCTGACTGACTTATTTTGCTGAGCATTATACTCTCTAGTTCCATCTATGTTGTTGTGAGACAGCTCTATTTTTTAAATGTTCTTCCTTAAAATAATTTAGTATTCAGCAACAAGAGAGATATTAAATAATAAATCATGGTACAGGCTTATATTGGAATATTATTCAGCCAACATAAATGATGCTGCTGTAAAAGAATATAGAAATAATACTTAATGATTTAGGGAAATTCTTATAATATATTGTTATATGTGCCTTAAGACCCTAGTTTGGAGTGTGTGTGTGTGTGTGTGTGTGTGTGTAGACACTGGAAAGATATACATTGAACCATTAATGGTATTTATTTCTGGGTAGCAGAAGCATGGATGATTTTTATCTTCTCCTTTAGGCTTTTTACATTTTAAAAAAATTGGGTTTTGCTACTAGAACCCTCCTCTCAAACTATTGATGGTGCTGGCTTTTCACAGAGCAACCACATAAGCCTCCAAAAACCTTCATTAGAGAATGAAGAAGGTAGAAGAAATTGGAGGAAGAATGCACCTTGTGCACATGTCTGCAGAGATAAACAGAGGAGGTGTTCCTGGAGCCTGCAGGTGTACACGCCTCTAACCCATTCTCTATTTCCATTGTGTCTTGCTGGTGAAGCAGAGAGACATGCTGGGACACCCTGCAGGTTGGCTTTGCTTCCCAAGAAAATCCATTCTGCTCTGGTGAGTCCCAGAAAGTCCTCAATTTCCCCTGCTGGGAGCCACCTCTTATAAATCCTTTTATTCTTTCTGCTGGATGAACCAGTAGGCCCCTGCTGGGTAGAGAATAGCAAAACACAGATAAAATGTCCTTAATATGCACATGAAGAGAATATCATAGTGCTTACAGCTTGCCCTAAGTAGGCCCATTGCTGTCTAGGTGTGATAGATAAGGCCCAGAAGACCTCTAAATGTCCAAAGAGCAGAGACAAGGGAAGTCACTTACAGCTCAAGAGCGTCACATTCTGGCTTCTATGGCCCTTTGTTCTGTGTGGCTCAATGTCGGTGTGAGCCCTAGAGAGTGAGAGCCCAATCTTCTTGCAGTCAGACAACCTGTTTGGATTTCTAACCCACACTTGAAGGTCTCAGAACTCCAGCAGAACTCCCTAAGAAAATATGACTGCAGTTTTAGAATATTTTTAAATATCAAAAAAAAAAACCCAAAGCTTTTGTTAAGTGTAATGAAATATAAGTGCTAACTTATCAGCACAAATAGATCAGACCAAACAATATCAAATAAAGCAAAGGAGAAAACAATAACAACTCTTTAGTGCTAAAAAACTTCTGTGATATAATTTCTTTCTTTTTTTAAAAAAAAAAGATTTTATTTATTTATTCATGACAGAGAGAGAGAGAGAGACAGAGACACAGGCAGAGGGAGGAGCAGGCTCCATGAAGGGAGTCTGACATGGGACTCGATCCTGGGACTCCAGGATCACACCGTGGGCTGAAGGCAGGCACTTAAACCGCTGAGCCACCCAGGCTGCTCCTATGGTGTGATTTCTTAAATTGATAAATCTATTTTAGTTTTTCAAACTGATTTAAAAAGGGTTTGGAGCACAGTATCACATTAACATGACTTTTTTGCTCACTAAAGAGTCCCAATATTTTAAATCATCGCCCTTTCCATCTCAGGGAGGGGGAAGAGGTAGAGAACAAAAAATTGCTGAAACCAACCCTCTTAGCATCTTGAAGCAAACACTCAACTAATTTGGTTTTGTCCTTTAAAGTGGGGATATGGATGGAATATGGATCCTTCCTTCCCATCCCCTTGCATTGTCATAACTATCATTTCTCCTGATCACATCGAATTGTACTACAGTATTTGTTCTGCTTCTCTATTTCTCCTCCTGAAGACAGGGATCACGTCAGAACAGATGGAACCATGTAAAACTGTGCCCTGGCAAGTTGGAAATGATACTCCACGGACAGTCTTGCCCTCTTCAGAGCCTGGGTAATGCACGTCCCATATGCTAGCACATTTGTGTAAGAGTGAGCACCTTGGGTAAAGAATCAATCCATCCCACGGCATCTGGATAAAGAGCTGAAATGAGTTTTCACAATGTTTTTTGCCTTCGTTACAGTATGAAGAAAACACATGTTAACTTCTTATGGACAATCACATCCGCCCTCTATGCCACTTTGCCCACAGAAACCCAGCCCGACTTGGTAACAGGAACAATTCTACACCTCACATTTTCCCTTGAAAAATGAAGAGAGCAGACGGACTCTGCCACACTCTGAGAAGAAAGGCAGAGCTATTCTCCAAGGCCCTCAGAAAGCCATCTGGCTGCAATCTTTCCCGGAGTTTTCTGGCTCAGAGACAAAGCACATTTAAACCAGACGGATCAACACTGTCACCCAGTGGACAGACGGCTCAGCCACCTGAGGCTATGCCTTGCTCTTGGCTGGGCAGCCAGCCTTAGGTGATCTTGCTGTTCTCTTACAAGGAACTGAGAGGATCTCATGACAAGACTTGGATTTGGGCGTCACGGATGAGGGCAACTTAAGGAAGACACACATTTTCATTGTGCCCATGCTTTTTTGTTGTTGTTGTTGTTTTGTTTTGTTTAACCACCAGTAAATTTATAGGAAGCATAGACTATAACCAACCAAGCAAGTCTGCCAAGACTCACAGGATCAAATGAACTTGCAGAAGCAGGGAGGTATCTGATCACCTGCCAGGTACTGTGAGAAGATTTCCCTACCAGAGAATAAGACTTATTGTTCATTGTTCATAGTGACAGTGGATGTGTATTTTGAAAACTAAAAATAGATTTTTTTGTGTGTATATGTGGATTGAAACTTGAGTTTATTTACTAGAGTGATATCAGTAGATGAACTATTCTTGCTATCTCAGTTTTGTACATATCTCAAAAGACATGCAGGATGCAGCTCTGCCCCATCTCATTTCCCCTAAGTCTCTCTGGTCTTTTTAAGATTATTATTTTAGAGAGAGAGAGAGCATGCACTGCAAGTGTGCGAGTGGGGTGGGGGATTGGCAGAGGGAAAGAGACAGAGTCTCAAGCAGACTCTCTACTGAGCACGGACCCCAGAACCCAATGAGGGGCTCAAATTCATGATCCCAAGACCACAACCTGAGCCAAAACCACGACCTGAGCTGAAATCAAGAGTCAGCTGCTGGGCAGCTCTGGTGGCTCAGCAGTTTAGCGCCACCTTCGGACTAGGGTGTGATCCTGGAGATCCAGGATCGAGTCCCATGTTGGGCTCCCTGCATGGAGCCTGTGTCTCTGCTGCTCTGTCTCTCATAAATAAATAAATCTTTAAAAAGAGTCAGATGCTTAACTGACTGTGCCACCCAGGTGCCCTGAAGTCTCTTTAGTCTGAACTGTCATTTGACATTTGCAACAAATCGGCTTAGTTTTCATATTAAGGTGAGAGGCTCTTTGCCTGAAGCCTTTCTTGCTAAATGTACCCTTAAATTAGTTTCTTCTCCCCAGCTGGAACTCATCAACAAACTGAAAGCATTCATCTGGTATCACTTTACACTACTGAAGTAGTGGGGGCTCAGACTTCACCTCGTAGGAGCTTTTGTAGCATCTTGATTAAAAGTAAAGTCTCTTGTTTATTGAAGGGAAATCTGAGTTTGAATCCTCACCCCACCACTTGTTAGGTAGCTCTTTGGCCTTGGATGGGTTACTTAATTTCCCTAAGCTTTAGTTTCCATCTCTGTTGTCAGGGATAATATTAGCACCTACCCCCTCTGAGGTGTTAAATAAATAAATAAATAAATAAATAAATAAATAAATAAATGAATGAATGAATGAATAAATAGCAGGCATGATCCCTGCTATGTGGATTTAGGTAGGAATATACAATGAATAACAGCAAAGTGCCTGGGCACATTGTAAAAGTTCAATTAGTGTTAGTACTATCATAATTATTACAATGACAAGTCACTCATTATTCCTAAAATGCAATGTCTATCTCTAGACTAGCAGATGAGACCATGATTTTTTTAGCTAGAAGGACCCTGAGAGATCATACAGTCCATTGCTCCTCATTAAAATTATCCAGGGAAGCTTTTATTTCTTTTTTATTTTTTAAAAAGGTTTATTTATTTGAGAGAGAGAGAGAGAATGAGTGAGCAAGCATGGGGAGGGGCAGAGAGAAACTTTAGCAGACTCCATGCTAAGCGCAGAGCGGGATGTGGGGCTTGATCTCATAACTGAGATCATGACCTGAGCCAAAGCCAAGAGTTGGACACTCAGTGGACTGAGCCACCCAGGGGCCCTCCAGGGAAGTTTTTAAAAAACACTGAAATCTAAAATATCCCAGATAAAAGAATGCTTATTTTATGAATCCTTTTAGATGAATTCTAGAAAAGACAAACCTAATATATAGTGGCAGAAAGCAAATCAGTGATTGCCTGGGGACAAAGCCTGAGGGAAAGAACTGAAGGGAACTTTCTGGGGGTGGTGGCAACATTTGATTGCGCAGACAGTTACAAGATTATGCACGTTTGTCAAAAGTTTTTGAAACTGTACAATAAAGTGAGTGTATTGTATGTAAAATGTTTCATAATGAAGTTGATATAAAACTAATGCTGAATCTCATCTGCAGGAATTACGATTTACCTGTTTTAGGATGAGGCTCAGAAATCATTTATTCATGAAGCTAAGGCAGGAGCCAGTGGTAAGAGCCCCTGACTTAATCCAGTCCTCTCCGCCTCCAGATGAGATCAGCCCAAACGCATACAGTTGGTTATAAAGGAAGGGCCAGGACTAAAAATCAGGTTTCTAGGGGCACTTGGGTGGTGAGGTTAGTTAAGCATCAGACTCAGACTCTTGATTTTGGCTCAGGTCTTGATCTCAGAGTTGTAAGATTGAGCCCTGCCTCAGGCTCCACGCAGGGCATGACACCTGCTTGAGATTCTCTCTCTGCTCCTTCCTCTGCCCCCATTCTGCCTGCTGGTCCCCGGTCACCTAGCCTGCTCTCTCTCTCTCTCTCTCTTCTCTCTCTAACTAATGAACAAACAGCAAAGCCAGGTCTCCAGATTCCTTGTGCTCCCAGCCTTTACCTTTTTTACCCATAATAATAACATCCCTTCTCCCTGGAACTTCCCTCTCTTTTTTATCTCTCTGTATGAAAACCATTCAGCTCACATCTCATACCTCTCAGGAAGCCACAGACTGCACCTCTCTACCCTTGAACTAGTTGTTCCATGGCAGAAGGGACTGTGGCTCTTTTTTTTTTTTTTTTTGCATCCTCAGAACCAATATTGTACTTGGCACAGAGCAGACATTCGATATACATTTGCGGAATTGAAAAATTGGTGGAAGGGGGATCCCTGGGTGGCGCAGCGGTTTAGCGCCTGCCTTTGGCCCAGGGCATGATCCTGGAGACCCGGGGTTCGAATCCCATGTCGGGCTCCCGGTGCATGGAGCCTGCTTCTCCCTCTGCCTGTGTCTCTGCCTCTCTCTCTCTCTCTCTGTGTGACTATCATAAAAAAAAAAAAAAAATTGAAAAATTGGTGGAAGGGAATTAACATTCAATACTTATCCACCATGTGCCAGCAATTGAAATGAGCACTTCATGCCCATGATCTCACTGAATTTTTACAATTTTATAAATTGGTTATCATTTTCCCTTTTTGCAAGGGAGCAAATAGGCTCAGAAAGGCTTAGTAATCTGCCCAAGGTCACACAGCAAGCAAACAGTAGAACCAAGGTCTGCCAATTTTCAAAGTTCATGCTTTCTCTACCATACCAGGCTGTCTCAATCACAGAGGTTATTCTATTGAGTCTTAAAATATGACTATTATGGGGCAGCCCTGGTGGCACAGTGGTTTAGCGCCACCTGCAGCCCAGGGTATGATCCTGGAGACCTGGGAGTCCCACGTCAGGCTCCCTGCATGGAGCCTGCTTCTCCCTCTCCTGTGTCTCTGCCTCTATCTCTCTCTCTCTATGAATAAATAAATAAATCTTTAAAAACATATATGGGTATTATGTATCCTATCTCCTCAATTAGGTTTATAAGCTTTTTATTTTTTTTATTTTTATTTATTTATGATAGTCACAGAGAGAGAGAGAGAGAGGCAGAGACATAGGCAGAGGGAGAAGCAGGCTCCATGCACTGGGAGCCCGACGTGGGATTCGATCCCGGGTCTCCAGGATCGCGCCCTCGGCCAAAGGCAGGTGCCAAACCGCTGTGCCACCCAGGGATCCCGGTTTATAAGCTTTTTAAATGCAAGAATTAAATTTTAGCATTTATAATCCCATATTAACTTATAAGGCCAAGGATTTGATCACCTCAGTGTTAACAGTATTCAATTTTTAACTTCACTAGAGCCATTGTAATGATAATCCAACAGTTAGAAGAATATCCACAGCTATAACCTGCCCTTATAAAAAGACCCATAGTCAAGGGGGTACCACAGAAGGTTGTGATTCAAACTTACCTGTTTCTTCATTCTCTCCTTTCTCTTGTTCACCCTATGAATAATCTCTAAGTCATGCAAGCATCATCCACAACATCATTTACATATACAACATAGTAGGTTGATTAAAGCATTCATGTATCTCAAAGCACATACCAAAAATATTCCTGGAATGACATTGTGCCTTTGAACCAGAAGTGGACAACTGCCGCCAGTAAATTTACATGCAGAGGTGATGTTGTATTTGAGCATTCGAAAGGGATCTGAACAACTCTAAAAAAGCAAAAAGTTGTAAAGACATTAAATCCCGGGTAACAAATCCCTTGCTCCATTCAGCAGTGTTGCATCTTTGAACCAACAATTCTAGACTCTATTCCTACCACTCCATTAGGAACGCCTTCTTCATATACTTATCAAAGACCTCTGTGTTGCCAAAGCCAGGGGACATTTTCATGTTTCTTCTATTTCTTGACCTCTTTTTTTTTAAATACTTTATTTATTTATTTTAAAGATTTTATTTATTTATTCATGAGAGACACAGAGAGAGAGAGAGGCAGAGACACAGGCAGAGGGAGAAGCAGGCTCCATGCAGGGAGCCCAATGTGGGACTCAATCCCAGGTCTCCAGGATCAGGCCTTAGGCTGAAGCCGGCACTAAATTGCTGAGCCACCTGGGCTGAGCCTATTTGCTCCCTTGCAAAAAGGGAAAATGATGTCTACCAAATGTCTACCAAATGTCTTCCAAAGCTGGTGCTCTCCTCTGAGTACCAGACGTGTGGCTTGAATTGCCTACTTTTCTATGTACATTTTTAAAAAGATTTTATTTATTCATGAGACACAGAGAGAGAGGCAAAGACACAGGCAGAGGGAGAAGCAGGCTCCTCAGCAAGGAGCCTGAGCTGAAGGCAGACGATTAACCGCTGAGCCACCCAGGTGCCCCTCTATGTATCCATTTTGATGACTCTCAGGTACCTCCAACTCAACATGCCCAATATGAATTTTTCATCTTTCTCTTCATTTTTTTTTTTTTTGTTGTTGTTGTTAAGTAAGATCTCTGCCTAGAGATCTTAAACTCATGACTGGAGATCAAGAGTACTGACTGAGCCAGCCAGGCACCCTTCTTCAAAGATTCTTATGGTGGATTCAAGATGCCCATAAGCTCTTTGCCATTCTACCTATCAAGATGGAGGTCTACTGCCACAACTCTTGAATCTGGGCTGGCCCTGTGATAGGCTTTGACCAAGAGTATTATACTGCATAACTTTTGAGGCCAGGCCTTAGGAGGTCTCCAGATTCAATTTTCACCTCTTAGAACATTCCTCAAAACATGGACACCATGTTGTGAAGAAACCTGAATAACCTTTAGAAAGGCCCTCATGAGGAACAGAGGCCCCTGGCTCTGAAATGTCAGCAATACTACCTGCCAGCCATATGAATGAGGCTATTCTTGAATCCTTCAGCTGTACTCAAACTACCCCAGCCAATGCTGTGTGAAGCACAGTCAGATCATCCCTGCTAAGTCCTGAGCAGGTCATAAGCAAATACGTGATTGCTGTTCTAGGATTGTAAATTTGGGGTGGTATGTTATATGGTAATGGATAACGGACATTTCTTGTCCTCATCCTTCTGAATTCTTCATCTCAAAAAATAGTACTGCCCTTCTTCTCACTGTGCAAATGAGAAGCTGGGATATATATTTTTTAAATATTTTATTTATTTATTTGACAGAGAGTGAATGAGAGAGAGCATGAGCAGGAGAAGGAGCAGAAGGAGAAGAAGGAGACTTCCCACTGAGCAGGGAACCCAATGCAGAGCTCAATCCCAGAACCCTAGGATCATGACCTGAGGCGAAGGCAACGCATAACTGACTGAGCCACCCAGGCACCAGGCTGGGAGACATCTTAAATTCTTCCCTCAACATATCATATCTTACAGAGTCTCGCTTCTAACTACTACTCAAACTCAGCATTCTTTTCTACTCCCATTGCCACTGCTGGACCAATTCTTACCTGGGTAAATGTGATACTAGGTCTCTCTGTCATTCTGATCTTTTCTGGAACATTCTGTCAAAACGATCCTTTTGAAAAACAAAATCTTTTCATGTCACTTATCTGCTTAAAGTCCTTTAATGACTCCTCTTCCTTTTTAAGGACAATTCAGATTCTTTATTGAACTTCATAGTTAGGCTTCTGTTAACTTTATTTTGCTTCTAGCTCCCTCAAAATGCACTGCACCCCCCCCATACTGATGTATTTCCCATCTCCCAGATTCAGACTGCAATTTACTATCCTCTTGCCTTCCAACATGCAGTTTTCCAACATGCCTTCCAAAATGCAATTTGTGGGATATATTCACCCAGTTAATTCCTACTAGTCTTACAAGTATTACGAGTCCTGCAAGCCACTTCTTGCCTAAATGTTCTGTTGATACTTCTGGCCCAGCACTCATTTCACCATCTTGTGTGTCATGACAGTTCTCTGGATTGTCTTTTCCTTGAGGACAGGATCAGTGTCTAATTCATTTTTCTGTCTCAAGTTCCTACCACACTACCCAGCATGTTGTAGGAGCTCAGTGAATGTCTGTTATCTGAATGAATAAATTTACAGAAATTTGCTATCAAAAAGCTTCATCCTCAAGTAGATATTATTAATATTGGGGGCCTATTCCCTCAATGTTAAAAGGGTTCAGCCAGGCATGGCTCCTTTTCTGAGCTGTACTGGTCTGCCAATTCCTGCTGAGGATATACATGAAGCTCCTTCCATGCCTTCTGCCTCCACATGCCCAAGCACACATTTCTGAAGTGCTGGATATGAGCCGTTCCTCCCAATCCATTCATCTCATTTGATTCCACTCTTGTCCACCAACCCCTGAGCCCCCCACTTAGCCACTGCTTTTCCTCCTCCACAATGCTACATGGCATAGCATGGTGCTTAAAAGCTAGGGTCCTGGAGTGAGACTGCCTGGTGTGAATCTCAGCCCCACCACTTCCTGACTGGGTAACCTTGGACAAGTGACTTAACTATCTTGTCTCAGTTATTGACCTGTGCTCAATGGACTCACATGCAGAGAGCCAGCCATTTATCGTCCTTTTGAGAATTAAATGATATTCCGGGTAAATAGCAGCTGCAACACAGTAAGTACTCAATAAATATTTGCTCTCTTGATCTTATTCTGACTTTGCCATTTCAGATCAGTTCCACAAATATTTACTGAGTGTCTATTAGATGCCAGGCATGGTGGGGGGAGGGAAGATGACAGGTACTGTCTGCACCAAGTATATCAGAGCTCTTGGGATTTGATGCCCATTATTGTCTTTCCAGTGAGGAGTTGAACTCTTCCAGACTATGGTCCTGTTCTCGCATCCATTCAGCTTGTCTGTCTCTTCAGGGGAGACTTAGTTCCATCCATAAGCCCACAGTCTCAGAGCACCTCCCATGAAACCAGGAAAGAATCAGCAGTGACCATATACCCTCATATCTGGCCTTCAGGCTAAAGAAACATTCATTCATTTGTTGGTTCATTTATTCACTTGACAAATAACATTTAAGATGTTAACCATAAAAAAATAAAAAATAAAAAAATAAAAAATAAATTTAAAAAAAATATGTTAACCATGTATGAGGCCCCGGGACGAGCACTGGGGTTCTAATGTAAGCAAGACAGGGTCCTGCCATCAAGAAGTTTCCAGCAGTGAGGAGAGGAATCTAGGTTCAGAGCAAGCTGAAAGGGTGGGGCTGCCAGTGCTCCAGAACCAGCACTTTCCATGCTCTCCGAACCCACCCCATATCTTCTGTGGCTCAGGCTACCTTCTAGGAGCTTTGTCTACACTCTTCATGCTTCCACCAGAGTATCTGGTGAATTCTCATTGCTATCTATCTTCCAAGTGGCCCAAGCTTAACAATTTCAGCATCACACAGGCCTCATGGTTCCCTGGTTAGGTGGAATGAAAGAGAATGAAGAGGGAGCCAAGACCCTGGTCCTACCAGGCAACCCTTTTGATGAAAACTGGAGTTCTTCAGTGAATTTTACATGTTTTACAGTCTTCCCCATTCTTATTTGTATTCCTTTTAGGGTCTCTCATATGAGAACATTCTCTTCATTTTTATAGTCTAAAAAAGAATCTTGGGTACCCTGGGGTACCCAGCCAATTATACCTGCAACCTCTCTCTTCACCCTTCAGAGTTACAAAACGACACGTTGCTTTGCCACAAGCTCCCTATCAATTCTGCTAGATGAAATAATATTTCCTTCACCAAAACTTAAATTTTAAATTTGTTTATATTCTGCCTTTTTAGCAAAAGACTGGAGGTGGTTTATAGGAAGTAAGAATAGTATAAGAGAAAATTACAAATTAAAAAAAAATACAATGAGAAAATTTCAGCATCAACAGAAGCTCTGGATCCAAAAGAAGAAATGGATTTCAGATAAGTGGTCCATAAGTTTTTACTCTATTGTCATAATTCAGTTTGAAACTTTGTACTTTCAGGCAAAGTGAAAAGAGAAACCCAGTTGGGCACCAAAAATCTCATTACCGGGGAAGAGGAAACATACTGGATCCTCATGGGAAGTAAAGCTTCTCATTCAGAAAGACAATTTTCACATCAGGCTTCATATAGGGGACAGTAGGCCTGGAGAATATAATATAACATCCTTCAAAAGAAGCTCAGGGCTATTTAAGGCAAAACATCTTAAAAAGCCACTTGGTGGAAGCAGCTCTGCAAGGGGCAACATGGCCCAAGCCCTCAGCCTCCACCTAATGGGGAACAAAACCTGGACTTGGCAAAGGTTCTTTAATATATCCCCTGTGGCTATCACTGGGGTTGGGACAGGGAACTGAACAGTCAGGGTGGGAAGAGCCCCACTGGAAAGTGGTCCTCAGTGTCACACTAAGGAACGTGGACTTGGCCCGAAGGGAAGTCCTGAGAAGAGTCTCATGAGAATCTTTAGTAAGCAATCTCCCGTAAGCAGGAGAATGATGCAGTCGTGTCCACATGTTAAAAAGAACACCCAGCAATGTATAGCAAATATCAGAAGTGCCAAGACCAGAAGCAGGAAAACTCGTCAGAGAAGCCACTGGAGAGAATCAGACGGGAGGTGATGAAGGCCTGAAATAAGCAGAAGCAGTGGGATCGGAAAAAAGGCACAAATAGGAAAAAATGTCACAGTGATGGATAGAATCCACAAGACTCAGAGAATACTCATTAGATGTGTTGAGGGTAAAGGCTATCATGTGGAAAAGCCTTTATGAGTTATGACTCATGGGACGCCTGGGTGGCTTAGCAGCTGAGCGCCTGCCTTTGGCCCACGTGTGATCCTGGATTCCCAGGATCGAGTCCCACATCAGGCTCCCTGCATGGAGCCTGCTTCTCCCTCTGCCTGTATCTCTGCCTCTCTCTCTCTCTCATGAATAAATAAATAAAATCTTAAAAAAAAAAAAAAAGAATTACGACTCAGATCAGCTGGGTAGTGGCTGTGGGCTATGCAGTTAGGGAAAAGAGTTTAGGGCCCACTCTAGGCTCAGTTGAAAAGAAGGCAGGATTAGCAATATCTGTCAGGGATGCAGGATAGGAGGATGCTGGCATGCCTGGTATTTACCATTCCTATTCTCTGGCAAAATAAGCATAAAAACATATTGTGTATTTCAAAATGCATATACTGTAATTCCATGCATATGAAAATCAAAACAGACAAAACTAATTTATGGTGAAGGAAGTCAGAAAAGTGGTTACCAGGGGTGGGAGGCAGGTGGTTTACTGGCTGAAGGTCATACCACAATTTAAAAAGCAGGGGAGAAATTCCTCCCTTTGTGTGGCTGAGGAAATGTATTAAGATGTAACATTATTCACGGTTTGTCTTAATACACATGACACTCACCTGAATGCAAGGCATGCTTTTGAATCTGTTCAGTTTCCTATACACTTTGGCCATTTCTATTATGGTCTTGTCCGTTTCATTAGCTGAGAACACATGGACTATTATGACCTGATCCATGGAGGACAGCTGGTTGCTTATAAGGTGATCATACTCCAGGTCTGTCACTTCAGGGATGCTGTAAGTGCTACATTGGCATGTGCCCCCTTCCTTCCCACACAATGTCCTCCTGAGGACCACAGGACAAAGCAACTGGGAAGAAAACCATGCATCCTTGCTCTCAATGGAAGGAGGAGGAAGCCTAGAAATATAATGGTTAGAAATCACGTTTAAAAACTGTAAGGACAGGGGACCCTGGATGGCTCAGTCAATTAAGCATCCGACTCTTAATTTTGGCTCAGATCTTGGGGTCCCGGGATTGAGCTCCATATCAGGCTCTATGCTCAGCCAGGAGTCTGCTTGTGCATGCATGCATGCACGTGCTCTCTTTCTCAAATAAATAAATCTTTAAAAAAAAGAGAGAGAACTAAAAGAACAGACAAAATATCACCTTAAAAGGAACCAAAGTGGCTACTTTGGTATAGCATTTAAATTTAATTCTAGACAGAACTTTATGTGCCAACATGCTAAAATACTTGTCAACACACTAAGGAAGTTAAATGTAAACCTTTTCGGTTACATGAGCACCTATGGCTCTGAAACAAACATAAGCTATGTGTTCAAAGGACTTAATTAAACCAAATGATTGCAAACAATTGGCCAGTAAGAATGAGGCTTAGTGTGTTAATTGCAGTTTAACAAATGCAAGAAGAATGCATTGAGGCTGGTTTGTAAGATACTCACTTTATTCTGTCTCACAAATGGGGAAAACCAAGGCTTGGGAAATTAAATAATTTGACTAAAGACACAGGTAGTAAACGACAGAGCTAGAACTTGAACCCATGTGTATTTTTCTCTATTACAATGCTGCTCTCTCACTGACTGGAGGTGAAACACCTGTAGCATACTTTTGAGCCGACTTATGTCTATTAATAAACTGGATAAACCATGTAACCCAATAGCCAGAATGGAAATCAGAAAGCTAAATTTGGATCTGTCTTCTATCCACTAACTCTCAACATGATGTAAATCTTCTGACTTCTTTATGCCTCAGTATTAACATCTGTAATGTAGGGATAAGTTCATGTTTCCACAAAACGTCTAGGGCGGTTATGAGACTTATAAAACCAAACTTTGTGAATTTTAATTACACTTAAAGAATATTTATATGATGCTGAAATTTGTTATATAGGATATTTTAATTAACTTAAAACTAGCATTACTGGATAGCCAGGAGAGTATTTTTTATTATCATTAGAATATTCATTATTGGCTTCATTTCCTTTATGCTGAACCTGAGGAACTTAGTAAATGTGATAAATGCCCAGTTATGTTTGTTGAAGTTGTGCTTTTCAAAATATCTTGGTGCCTCCCCTTCGTAGGAGCACATTTCTGAGAAATGATGATTATATATTTCCTTGTAATAAAACCCACATATGTAAATATGTTATTTCAGTTCTCACTTTCATGCTCTACTAGACCCATTTTCAACATCTTTTTTCTCCCTTTCTTGTTATAATGTTTATTAGTGAATTTAGATACAGGCCAACTCAGTAATGGATCTTCTTTTTTGGAAAGAGAGGCAAATAATTTCAGTAGAATACTATTGTTCTAAACCTTCAGATTCTGAGTAGTTCTGTATTCATTATAGTAAAAGTTTATATGTGTGTGTGTGTCAGTGTGTGCATGTGGTTTTTTATTAAAAAGAGAAGAATAAGAAGGAAAAAATGCTTTGTCATTTTTTATCAAATTTTAGTATTTTACTAATTTATCAGCTTCATCAAATTTTAGTATTTTACTATATTTGCTACATATATTTTTTTTCATTAGTATAATTTCAGATACAACTTACGCCCCAAGGACTCCTCCTGATTTCACCCAACTTTTACCCTGATTTTGATGTATGCCATTCTCATGTATGTTACACAAAAATATGTCATAATTCATAATCTATCAGGGTTAAGGTTTTTAGTTGAGGGCAAGAGAAACAAACTGGCTAATTTAAGCAAACAAAACCAAAGAAATGTATTAAAGAACTCAGAAAATCTTTGGAAAGGTGGAAGACTCAGGCTTGCAGGGTCCACTGACAGGGAAAGTCCACTGACAGGGAAAGTGTCCCAAATCGTGCTGTAAAACATGTCCACCTGGGATGTCACAGCCACAGCTACTGGGCGGACTCTGGAGCTTGCCCTGCAGGCCCTGCTGACGTGGAACACTGCCTTGAGAACCACAGCCGCCACAGTCTCTTGGAGCCATGTGGAACTGAAGCCCTCCCTGCGTACGGGGTCTGGGCAACCCCTGCAGCTGCATGAAAATCTGGGGCAGGCTCATAGGACTGGTAGTATGTGGGTCATGTGCCTGGGCCCTAGTTTCAAAGGGGACTGGGAAAGCAAGAATCTGACATTTTTGTCATCTATAGTGCCAGTGCATGCTGTCTTGGCAAGTAGAGGAGCCCCCAGACACGGATAGTGGGTTCACATGCTGGATGGTCAAAAAAACAAATGGTAGTTGTCCACAACAAAAAAATTCCTACAAACTCTTGGTTATGGAAATTTAGGTAGTTTCCTTTTTTTTTTTTTTTTTAAGATTTATTTACTTATTTATTTATTTTATTTATTTTTAATTAATTTTTATTGGTGTTCAATTTACCAACATACAGAAAAACACCCAGTGCTCATCCCGTCAAGTGTCCACCTCAGTGCCCGTCACCCATTCCCCTCCAACACCCGCCCTCCTCCCCTTCCACCACCCCTACTTCGTTTCCCCGAGTTAGGAGTCTTTATGTTCTGTCTCCCTTCCTGATATTTCCCAACATTTCTTTTCCCTTCCTTTATATTCCCTTTCACTATTATTTATATTTCCCAAATGAATGAGAACATACACTGTTTGTCCTTCTCCGATTGACTTATTTCACTCAGCATAATACCCTCCAGTTCCATCCACGTTGAAGCAAATGGTGGGTATCTGTCGCTTCTAATTGCTGAGTAATATTCCATTGTATACACAAACCACATCTTCTTTATCCATTCATCTTTCGATGGACACCGAGGCTCCTTCCACAGTTTGGCTATTGTGGCCATTGCGGATAGAAACATCGGGGTGCAGGTGTCCCGACGTTTCATTGCATCTGAATCTTTGGGGTAAATCCCCAACAGTGCAATTGCTGGGTCGTAGGGCAGGTCTATTTTTAACTCTTTGAGGAACCTCCACACAGTTTTCCAGAGTGGCTGCACTAGTTCACATTCCCACCAACAGTGTAAGAGGGTTCCCTTTTCTCCGCATCCTCTCCAACATTTGTTGTTTCCTGCCTTGTTAATTTTCCCCATTCTCACTGGTGTGAGGTGGTATCTCATTGTGGTTTTGATTTGTATTTCCCTGATGGCAAGTGATGCAGAGCATTTTCTCATGTGCTTGTTGGCCATGTCCATGTCTTCCTCTGTGAGATTTCTCTTCATGTCTTTTGCCCATTTCATGATTGGATTGTTTGTTTCTTTGGTGTTGAGTTTAATAAGTTCTTTATAGATTTTGGAAACTAGCCCTTTATCTGATATGTCATTTGCAAATATCTTCTCCCATTCTGTAGGTTGTCTTTTAGTTTTGTTGACTGTATCCTTTGCTGTGCAAAAGCTTCTTATCTTGATGAAGTCCCAATAGTTCATTTTTGCTTTTGTTTCTTTTGCCTTTGTGGATGTATCTTGCAAGAAGTTACTGTGGCCGAGTTCAAAAAGGGTGTTGCCTGTGTTCTCTTCTATGATTTTGATGGACTCTTGTCTCACATTTAGATCTCTCATCCATTTTGAGTTTATCTTTGTGTATGGTGAAAGAGAGTGGTCCAGTTTCATTCTTCTGCATGTGGATGTCCAATTTTCCCAGCACCATTTATTGAAGAGACTGTCTTTCTTCCAATGGATAGTCTTTCCTCCTTTATCGAATATTAGATGACCATACATTTCAGGGTCCACTTCTGGGTTCTCTATTCTGTTCCATTGATCTATGTGTCTGTTTTTGTGCCAGTACCACACTGTCTTGATGACCACAGCTTTGTAGTACAACCTGAAATCTGGCATTGTGATGCCCCCAGATATGGTTTTCTTTTTTAAAATTCCCCTGGCTATTCGGGGTCTTTTCTGATTCCACACAAATCTGAAAATAATTTGTTCTACCTCTCTGAAGAAAGTCCATGGTATTTTGATAGGGATTGCATTAAACGTGTAAATTGCCCTGGGTAACATTGACATTTTTACAATATTAATTCTGCCAATCCATGAGCATGGAATATTTTTCCATCTCTTTGTGTCTTCCTCAATTTCTTTCAGAAGTGTTCTATAGTTTTTAGGGTATAGATCTTTTACCTCTTTGGTTAGGTTTATTCCTAGGTATCTTATGCTTTTGGGTGCAATTGTAAATGGGATTGACTCCTTAATTTCTCTTTCTTCAGTCTCATTGTTAGTGTATAGAAATGCCATTGATTTCTGGGCATTGATTTTGTATCCTGCCACGCTACCAAATTGCTGTATGAGTTCTAGCAATCTTGGGATGGAGGCTTTTGGGTTTTCTATGTAGAGTATCATGTCATCGGCGAAGAGGGAGAGTTTGACTTCTTCTTTGCCAATTTGAATGCCTTTAATGTCTTTTTGTTGTCTGATTGCTGAGGCGAGGACTTCCAGTACTATGTTGAATAGCAGTGGTGAGAGTGGACATCCCTGTCTTGTTCCTGATCTTAGGGGAAAGGCTCCCAGTGCTTCCCCATTGAGAATGATATTTGCTGTGGGCTTTTCGTAAATGGCTTTTAAGATGTCGAGGAAAGTTCCCTCTATCCCAACACTCTGAAGGGTTTTGATCAGGAATGGATGCTGTATTTTGTCAAATGCTTTCTCTGCATCTAATGAGAGTATCATATGGTTCTTGGTTTTTCTCTTGCTGATATGATGAATCACATTGATGGTTTTACGAGTGTTGAACCAGCCTGAACAGGCCAATAACCAGGGAGGAAATTGAAGCAGTCATCAAAAACCTCCCAAGACACAAGAGTCCAGGGCCAGATGGCTTCCCAGGGGAATTCTATCAAACGTTTAAAGAAGAAATCATACCTATTCTACTAAAGCTGTTTGGAAAGATAGAAAGAGATGGAGTACTTCCAAATTCGTTCTATGAGGCCAGCATCACCTTAATTCCGAAACCAGACAAAGACCCCACCAAAAAGGAGAATTACAGACCAATATCCCTGATGAACATGGATGCAAAAATTCTCAACAAGATACTAGCCAATAGGATCCAACAACACATTAAGAAAATTATTCATCATGACCAAGTAGGATTTATCCCCGGGACACAACGCTGGTTCAACACTCGTATTTACTTATTTTAGAAAGAAAGGGAGTGAGCATGAGTGGGGACAGGGGTTAAGATGAGAGGGAGAGAGAGAATCCTAAGCAGACTCTCTGCTGAGTGCAGGGCCCAATGCAGGCCTCCATCCCACCACCCATGAGATCATGACCTGAGCCAAAACTGTGAGTTTTGCCGCCCTCCCCCCAGGGCTCTGGTAGTTTCCTATTTTTAACTATTGCAAACTGTTGCAATGAGATTTTTGTATATTTCCTTCTTTTGTATATAAGATTTTTATTTTAATGTAGTTAAACTTATCAACTTTCTCCCTTATGTTTGTTTTTGTGTGTGTGTGTTTGATTTACGAATTTATTTTCTACCTCAAGACGATAGAAATATTCTCCTTATGTTTTCTTCTAAATATTTTATTATTTGGATTTTTATATTCAGCTCTTTAATTTACTGGCAACTTATGATGGGAAGTAGAAATCTAAGATAGGTAGGTAGATAGATAACCAGTTGTCCCACCACCATTGATTTCCACACTGGTTTGTATTGCTATTTCTGTTGTGTATCAGATTTCCATATTGTCTGGGTCTGACTGGGGCTTTCTATTCTGTTCCATTGGTATAACTAGCCTGTGCCAATACCACACTATCTTAGTTACTATTACTTCCTATAAGGTCTTGGGATGCCTGGGTGGCTCAGTGGTTAGGCATCTGCCTTTGGCTCAGGTCCCACATCAGGTTCATTAAGGGAGCCTGCTTCTTCCTCTGCCTATGTCTCTGCCTCTTTCTGTGTCTCTCATGAATGAATAAATAAAAACTTTAAAAATAAATAAATAGGGATGCCTGGGTGGCTCAGCTGTTGAGCGTCTGCCATTGGCTCCGGGCGTGATCCCAGAGTTCCAGGATCAAGTCTCGCATCAGGCTCCATGCAGGGAGCCTACTTCTCCCTCTGCCTATGCCTTTGCCTCTCTATCTCTCATGAATAAATAAACAATATCTTTTTGAAAATTTAAAAATAAATAAATAAAAGGTCTTAAAGTCTTGTAGAGCAAATCCTTCCACTTTATTTTTCCTCTTCAAATGCACTAATGCTATTTCTAGAGTGAGCAATCTTATACCCTAAAGAGCACATAATTTAAAAAAACTCCAACTTTTAGCATGTATGATCTGGTCCACAATACGAATGGTAAAGAGTAACAAGAGACCTAACAATACCACCTTTGCCAGTGGCAAGACAGTAGCAGAGAGCTCTGAGAGCAGGATGCAGGGAGTTACCATCGAATAAATCAGACGTGTTTGGAATTAAGGTTCTGATCTCTATCCTGTAAAGAACAGGCTGCTAAAAGTCCCAGCCCCAGTAACACCTTCTTTTCCCATGGCCACTTACTCTTTCGTCCCCACCCTTGTCTACAGAAACCTATCACAGGTAAATACAGAGCATACCAACATCAGGGCTTCTGAAGAGGCATTCTGAGCATCCCTGAGTAATTCCAGTCTATCAACTACTGTGCCTAACAACCAGGACTAAATTAAGCTGTTTGCCTGCCTGGAGACTTGGTCTGCAGTATTCCTAATATTCTTGGGGCAGGACACCAACCCCCTCATTACTGGACGTGATTCTGAAAGTAAGCCTTAGGGCTCTGGGTGGTGGCAACTGAAAACCCACTAGGCAGGGAGAGGTAAACAGACACACACACTCAACATACACACTCAGTGCATACTCAATACACAGAGACACACTACATCACAGAAAGAGAGAGGAAAAACTTTCCACTCAAATGAACCTATAATCCAAAATTCCAAAAGATACCAAGAAAGCTAATTCTAACAAAGACAATCCACAAAATCAATAGTCAAAATATGGATTCCATCTAGACAAAATTAAAATAATAGGGCAAATCTAAAAAGGGAAAAGAGAGAATCCCAAGCAGACTGGGTGCTCAGCCTGGAGCCCTATGCAGGGCTCTTTCCCTTTCCTTCTCTCTTTCTCAAAAAAAGGTGGGAGAAAGGATGTATTAATGCTAGCACACTTATGAATTGTCACCATAGACCTCACACTGATTTTACTTCTTTTGTCAAATGGCACTTATATAGACAGGGCTTGAAGTAAGTTCTGGAGCTGAAAACCGCGTTTATTTATAGACTGCTATAGCTTTAGCAGCATTCTGTACAAAATACTGTATTATGCTGCACAGACACTATTCCACTCACATTTTCTGAGATGAACCTGGGCTCTTAAAATTCTATTCTTACTCTTTGAAGCAAGTTGCATACTTCCTGGTAGGATGGATGGATCTGTAGACGAAGGGATATTTCAACTTACACCTGTAATTCAGCCCCACCAATAATGACTGTGAAACATTGCACAGAATATGGCACCTTGCTTGTGCTTAATAGGAGAAATTGGAACTAGAATGTGACTGCATGGGGACTTTATAGGTTTATTGGCTGACCTACAGCTATACCTTAGTGTGTTTGTACACTTGTTCATTTCTTTCAGCATTTTAGGACATCCAAACATTATTACACTACCAGCATTTTCCTGTGCATTAACCTCTGCATTGAAAACTTAAACTGTATAAATACATGCATTTAAAACATTTAGATGGATATATTTTTTTGTATGTTTACTGCCCTTCTCAGCTTTATTCAGTACACTTGCATTTTAAGTGTTGCATTGGCAATTTTAACTTCCAATGTGTATCATGATAGAAGGTGCTGCCCTACTGGAATGAATGGAAAGCAAAGTTACCATATTGAGGGCCCGTAGACCATGTGCTAGAAATAAATCTGTTCAGTCCTTTAAGAATTAGGTCGGTGGGCTAGGCAAAACAGAAATAAACTTTTATAAAAGCAAAGGGAATTACCAAGACTCTTAATATATAGATGGATATAGAGTCCATCTCAATTTCTTATGCACACAATAAAATAGCATATATCTCTCACTAACAGGCTGGCTTATACTAACTGCCTTACTTAGGGGCATTATGGGATGTGGTAGACAGTGCTAAAAACTTGATATGCTTCATCCTATTTAATTCTTTCATAGTCTTGTGAAGTAGGTATTATTATCCCCATTCTATGGATAGAGAAACAGAGGCTTAGAGAGGGACGTAATTGCTGAAATATCATAGCTAATATAATCTGCTATTGTGTTATCAGGATGTTATGCTGTTTTCCCTCTGTCAGGTGTCAGCCAGCCTGTCCTCCATGTACAAGATTTAGCTGGAAATTGAACTAGAGCATGGAAATCATATGGAGAAGTGTTGCACTTAAGAGGATTTTCTCATGCTTGGTGCTTAAGCCTTCATGCTTATTTCAAGATTTAGAGTACAATTGCAGATTTAAAAGTTTCCATTAAAAATAAAATAAAATTTTCCATTAAGTTTTTATAGAAATAAATGGAGCTCTGATTGAATTAATATCAATCTCTTCAGATGTCATTGCAACATATAACCAAGCCACAAAGATAATTCTACATTATTATTAGATAATTATACAAATGTGAAATGACTGGGTTTTCACTTCTCACAGGAAATTTGAAAGTCTGAATAAATGTCTTAGGCCTATTACACAGTGTTTGCTTGCTGCATCACTATGAATTTTAAAGGCTTTGATTAATTTTGCTACTTGGACCCATGATCTGGCCCCAATCCTGCTTATCCTATCTTCCATATCCTAAGCACCAGTAAAACCCAACTGCTCAGCATTCCTCCAATTTGCCTGCACTGTCCCCTCTATATGCCTTTGCTTAAATCCCTGCTCTGCTCACTAGCTGTGTCTTTGTGGGGTGGAGAGGGCAGCATGGGATTAATTATAATTGTACTCCTGAGGTGTGTCATGAGGATTAAATTAAATCCCGCAAGTACAGTGTTTTGCATGGTACTGAGTGTATAGGGAACATTCAGTAGATGTTAACCATCCTTGACATTATTAGTACCATCACCATCCTTATTATGCATCTTGCCCTCTGGAGTATCATCTCTCCCTACTTGCATATCCCAGTTCTCCCAGTCATTCCAGACCCTAGTCAAAGGCTCCTGGAAAAAATCCTTTCTAAAAAAAATTTCTCCTTCCATAAAATTCCTTCAGCATTCTATCTCTCTGCTTTCTTTCCTAGTTTCCATTGATTAATGGTATACATGAATACTTTGAAGTCTTCAGAGGACAGGGACCAAGTCTTTGTATTGCTAATTGATTGCCCACATGCCTGTAGGCAGCAATGACAGTTTTTGGTTGAATGAATTCATTTTGTGACCAGGTATCTGATAGGACTGCTTGTTTAGTGGCATTTATAAAGTCTGCTGCCAATGCTTTATTCTTTTTTAAAAGATTTTGTTTATTTATTTGAGAGAGAGAGAGAGAGAGCATGAGCAGGGGAAGGGGCAGAAGGAGACAGAGAAAAGCAGGCTTCCTGCTCAGGATGTGAGGCTGGATCCCAGGACTATGACCTGAGCCAAAGGCAGACACTTAACAAACTGAACCACTCAGGCACTCCTGCCTATGCTTTAAATACAAGAAACATTTCCTTTATGGCATTTGCCACTTTTGTTTAAATTTACTGTTTTCAATAATATTACTGAAGCAATATTAGGATTGGGAGCTTTAGAGATTCTCTGTTCCTACGGGTCTTAGCAGATGTCTGCCCAACTGGCCTGTACTACTAGTGGTGAGAGGGGGCAAATCTTCTTTTACAGCTTCCAAAGGCTGCCACCCTGTGTATATTCCAGTGTAGAGACAACCTACCCCTTGGATACCTACTACACTACCCCCTGCCACCCAGAACTGGATGGAGGTGACATCTGGGCCTTTTCCACCTGAGGTGGGAAGCATCTCTGTTTGGTAACTTGTCTCAGAGATACAAATGCATAGAGAACTTGGCTTTTTATGCTGGTAAAGAAAACAAGGGCACTTTTTTCTCAGGAGAACTGTGGGAGAAGGCAAGGGAAGCAATAGCTCCTGGCCCTCACTTACTGTTACCAGAGTCAGGAGTACTTCAGCCCAAATATATGGTCAGGTTTCAAATATGTGCTTGCCAAAGAGATGAAAACAAACTAAATCTGATTCCTGATTCTTGATTCGAATTCCTCTTAGGAAGTAGAGTGGGGAGAATTCAAATGCTTGAATCTAGGCATATAAATTTGTCCCACTTTTAGGAAAAATATTTCATTGGTAGCACATAAGTGGCAACACCTTAGCCCACCCTACTTAGAAGTCTTGTGTGAAGCAACGTCACATGTCTTGCTCAGCATTTGGAGGAGAACTGGATGAGACATCCATCTGAAGCTCTTTCAAATATAAACTGTACTAGGAATTATTAAGACAAATGAGGCTGGTACCTGAAGGACTGATCTCTGACTGGGGTCTTCTGGATGTGAAAGAGAGGCACAGGATTAAAGACACCTTTCAGTTTTAGGAAGGTATTCCGGTATCGAAGATACTCCTTATTCTCATCTTTTCCCTCTGCACTTTGTTGCAGAGGAAATCTTGCTGATGAGACTTTTTGTTTCCTGATCACTTTTTTTGGAACGTTGGGCATTTTGCCAATGTGTAGGGATTCTATTCCTGAAATGTAAACAGAATATACATCACTGAAAACGTTTGGTGGAAAATTTCTAGGTTATCAATGAATCTAATCCATGGAAGTTTGATTGTCTGTGCTTATCTTATGCCAAGTAATGTGCCAAACACTTTAAATGCATTATCCAACTGAAGTAAGTGCCCTCCTGAGGTGAGTACTCTTATTTTCATGATATCACAGACAAGTCCATGATCACTCAGCTAGAACGAGGCAGAACCAGGCTTTGAACCGGTCTGTTTAACTCTGAAGACTGTGCTTTGACCATGCAACAGATCAATGCTTCCTAGCCTTTTTTTTCTTCAATCACATAGAAACTGTAAACTGTCAACCCCTATACATACAGATTCTTATCATAGAAAATCTGATATAAAAAAAGAAAATATGATGTATTGGTATGGCACACTAGGCTGCTTGCAGGTGGAATCAGCTATCCTGGGGATTCAATCACCCCTACTTAGCCACTGCCTGGAGGACTAAGGATTTCCATTTCTTAGTTCTTGTGTAAAAACATCTGTGGCAAATCCTTTGGAATACTCTACAGTATGCCATAATGAGTAGCAAATTACTTCCTCAAGTGGAGAAGCTTGCTTTTTTGGAGATTATTTGCAGATTCTGTTCTTGTGAATTTGCCTATTCACTACAGTTTATTTGTAACCCTAAGTCAATATCTGCAGCACTTCCATGGTCACTTGTAGATGTGTGGAGCTATGAAAAATTTAAGTTGCAACTTGCATTTTCCCAATTGAGGTTGAACAAGGAGATGCTCTGCCTTCTTGCTTCCACTCTCATGCTATATGTTCATGCTATATGCAAGTGTCCTTAACGTGGTCTATTCAGTGCCAAAATTTTTGCATCTTTGTGCTGTTTGTTGGTGATTTTGCCATTTAAAATGGACTTCAAGTGTAGTGCTGAAGTGCTCTCTAGCATCCCAAAGTGCAAGAAGGCTGTGAAGGTCCGTACAGAGAAAATATAGGTGTTAAATAGGCTTAGTTCAAGCATGAGTTATAGTGCTATTGGCCATCAGTTCAATGTTAATGTGTTAACAATATATATAAAAAAGATGTCTTCAGATAGAAACACATAAAATAAAGTTACGTATTTATAGGTTGACAAAAATACTGTGACCAGAGGCTCAGAGGAACTTCACCTTGCATTTCTCCTAGGAGCACTGGTTCAATATTGACTAATTCAGTGTGTGTGGAGACTTTATAGAAACTGTGAATATGAGAATCAGCCATGACCTGAAACTGATGGGCTCTATAATCAAACATGAGCTGTGAGTTGACATTGCAAAAGCACATTCTAATGGAGTACATAGGTTTCTTCTCAACACGGCAAATGAACAAAAGGCATTAGCAAGGACTGAGGCTTTGATGCAGAGACTGAACCATGGTGGTTGAGGGGTAAGAGTATTTTCTGATCTAAAATATGAATATGAAAGTACCTTCCCTTATGAAAACACTTAAATGTTCCAACTGATTATCTTCTCCAAAAAGAGAAAGGAAATGAAATTAAAGTCATCTCCTTAGATATTTTTGCTATGGCTAATCACCTAGATTCATGATAAGAATCTATATGTATACGGCTTCTCAGTTTACAAACTCACTACCTTGGGAACTTTGGAAGGAAGAAGCATTCGAATGTTGATCTTCTGGAAGTCTGAATGATGGGAACAGGTTATATGGAGCAATAAAATGTATTCCATAACTGACCCAATGCAAATCTGTAGTAATCCAGCCAGTGAAATAGGATGTGCTTGACCTTCTTCTGTAGTCTTCTTAATTTAATACCTGTTGCGATGTCAGACATAGGGTTTATGTCCATTTTAGGATCAAATGTAGCCATTTTCATTGTGTCTGTTAAACTTGGCTTCAAAATAGGAAATTATACATATATATATTAATTCATATAGACTATTTAATATATAGTTATAAAACATCAACTCATTCATTTATTTACTTACTCATTCAATCAGTAGCTTGTCCAACAAATGTTTATCAGGTTATCAGGCCCCTTTATGGGCCAGGTACTTTGCCAGAAACTGAGACTACCGATATATATAAAAGTCATGTCCCCCTTTTTAAAATTTTATAAAAGATTATTTATTTATTTATTTATTCATGAGAGACACAGAGACAGAGACAGAGACAGAGGCAGAGGGAGAAGTAGGCTCCATGCAGGAGCTTGACATGGGACTCGATCCCAAGTCTCCAGGATCAGGCCCTGGGCTGAAGGTGGCGCTAAACCACTGAACCACCCAGGCTGCCCAAAAGTCACGTCCCCTTGTGAGTATACTTAATGCCACTGAATTATGCATTTAAAAATGGCTAAAATGGTCAATTTTGTATGATGTATATTTTACCACAACAAAAAATGAGAAAAAGCCATGCTTCCTATCCTCAAGGAGCTCACAGTCTGTGGAAAAACTAGATTACACTAGATTTAATTACAATTAAAATTAGAAATACCATATGATCCAATGATTCCACTACTGGGTATTTGCCCAAAGAAAATGAAGGGAGAGCAAGACCTCAGTGGGTAAAAGAAACAATAACAGGGATATGCCTAATGCAACAACTTTATGCATGTGGCAAAAGACAATTATCCCTGCCATCGGTCCGTACTGAAAAGAGTACATGATGAAAACAGCAATGTTGGTGGATAGACAGGCTTCCTGAGGTCAGTTCTCCCATCCCCCGCTGGCCCTTAGTTAATGCTCCTTTGAGACCTGTGTGGACAGTCACTTAGGCAGGTCCCTGCTGCCCCTCATGTGATTGGTTTCTTGAGCTGTTTTTCCTTCCTTGCTTCCGCTTATTTTACATTCTACAATAATAAACCCGAGAGCCAACTGGACTCGGGGCTTCCCCTCGGCACCTGTGCTTCTTGGCGGTGCCTGATGGTGAAGCCTCTTTGGGCTTCTCTTTGTTCCAAGATACTGGACTCTGAGTAATTGTTTCATCTCTTATCAGAATGCGCCACGTGGCAAACACCGATTCAAAAAGATATATGCAACCCTATGTTTATTGTAGCATTATTTACAATAGCCAAGATATGGATGCAACCTAAGGATCCATCAACAGATGGATGGATAAGGAAGATACACTATTCATAATGGGATATTATGAAGCCATAAAAACGGATGAGATCTTTCCATTTGCAAAACATGAATGGACCTAGGAGGTACTATGCTAAGTGAAATAAGTCGGACAGAGAAAGACAAATACCATATGATTTCACTTATATATGAAGTTTAAAAAGAAAACAAATGAATAAACAAACAAAAAGTAGAATCAGACCTATGTATCAGACAAACTAATGGTTGCCGGAGAGATGGGGGTGGAGAAAGGGGCAAAATGGGTGAAGAGAAATGGGAGATCTAGGCTTTCAGTTACGCAATGCATAAGTCATGAGAATAAAAGGTACAGAATAAGGAATATAGTCAATGAATTGTCATAGTGTTGTATGGTAACAGATGGTAGCTACACTTGTGGTGAGCATAGCATAAGGTATAGAGAAGTTCAATCACTATGCTGTACCCTGAAAATAATGTAACATTGTATGTCAACTATATTAAAACAAAACCAAAACAATTATAATATAGCACAAGGGCTGCTTAGATATAAGCACAGAGTGTTAAAAAAAGCTTAAGCAGCAAGTTTAACACTCATAATGTTGAGTTTCTACTTAGCAGAAGAAAGTTTCAAAGAAGTACATCATGAAGATATTAGACTTTAAAATACATGTAGTGAGCAGTACACATGATCTTTTCATAATAATTGGGCATACAGAGTGGTTACTTAAGTTTGGATGAGCTTATGTGACTAGGAAAATTGTTGATAATTCAGTGTTATATACATTCATTAAGTATACATAATTATATGGACATTTTCATATTTACATACAAAAGGTGCACATATATAAACTCGTTATCCAATTGGGTGTTATGACAGAGCCTGATGAAGATATAAGAGATGAGCAGAACCCAGGAACAATCTGAAGAAAGTACAGAATTGAATGACCCATGAAGACATTAATGAAGTGGATAGCAAGAATTTTAAGAAATTTGGTTTACAAAAATCAGACATAAAGTTGAAATTTTAATTTGAACCTGGGAAAATCAATCCTATCAGAAGGGCTTGGATTTTTTTTTAAAGATTTTATTTATTTATTCATGAGAGACACAGAGAGAGAGGCAGAGACACAGGGAGAGGGAGAAGCAGGCTCCATGCAAGGAGCCCGACGTGGAACTTGATCCCAGGTCCCCAGGATCACACCCTGGGCTGCAGGCGGCGCCAAACCACTGCACCACCAGGGCTGCCCGGAAGGGCTTGGATTTAAACTCTCTTGTTATAATGACTCTGAAAGGGACTGAGAACCCTTCCAAGATGTTGATAAAAATTACCCAAAAATATATATCCTAGGCACTGAGTCTCAGACTCAAAAATCTGATAAAGAATCCCTAGAAAAATTTAGAATTCAAATAGAGAAATAAATTAATCTGACAATGTTAGAACTTTAATGTGTATGAATGAATTTTGAATCATTGAGATAATCTTATGTATTTGTTATGTTTGAAATATTAAAGAGATTTTGGTAAATTAGAGAATCTGAGAGATTACACTTGGGCTTTCAATTTAAATTGAATCAACTGATTTTAGACTTCTGATTATTAAGCTTTAAGGTGTAAGATCATTTGACTAAGTTCAAAAAGTAATTGGAGTATTTAAGAGAACTTGAGATTTCTCCAATTTATTTGCTTTACAAAAATTAGTAACTTGAGAATATTTTGCTAGGGTTGTAAATATGCATGTGAGGTACTTAAAGGGGAGCAAAACATATTAAAAATAAAAACACATTTAAAAATATATGAGGTTGTTATTCATTAAGTTGTATGTGAGTCTGTTTATGGAGATACAGTCAGTTAAATTTGAGTTAATCAAACATTAATCAAGGAAAGGTAAAGGCAACTGTTACCTTATGAGAGTCTATAGATAAAATAAATACATTTTTAGTGGACCTAAAACAATCTGAACTGATCCCAGGACCCTGGGATCATGACCTGAGATGTGCCACCCAGGTGCCCCCAAACTGAGTTTTTAAATTGGTCACTTCAATAAAATAAATATTAATTTCGAAACCAAAGTGATTACACTTTTCTGCTCACAAAAATTTCTTAGATATCTAAACCCTCCACACTGGTTCCTTGCTTTTATTTTATTATTTTTTAAAAAGATTTTTATTTATTTATTCATGAGAGACACAGAGAGAGGCAGAGATACAGGCAGAGGGAGAAGCAGGCTCCATGTAGGGAGCCCAATGTGGGATTCCAGGATCACGCCCTGGGCCAAAGGCAGACACCAAACTGCTGAGCCACCCAGGGATCCCCGGTTCCTTGTTTTTAAAAGCCTCTCTCGGGATCCCTGGGTGGTGCAGCGGTTTGGCGCCTGCCTTTGGCCCAGGGCGCGATCCTGGAGACCCGGGATCGAATCCCACATCGGGCTCCCGGTGCATGGAGCCTGTTTCTCCCTCTGCCTGTGTCTCTGCCTCTCTCTCTCTCTCTCTCTCTCTCTCTCTCTCTCTCTGTGACTATCATAAATAAAAATTAAAAAAAAAAAGATTATTTAAAAAAAGAAAAAATAAATAAATAAAAGCCTCTCTCCATCACGTGTTTACTGAGTCGGTTAATCAAAACCGAAGCAAATTTCTCTAGATATTTTCTTTTAATAGAATGAAATTGACAAAATTATCCAAGAGTTGCTAAAAAGCAGAATTTGCTAACAAGGAGACTGTATATGGAGTTGATGAAATGAGATAGTTCACAGGCATGACCAACATCTGTAAGAAGTTCTTGAGAATGTAAAAGCGAAAGGAGAAAGAAGTGTTTTTTCTTCAAATGAAAAGTAAATGTATTACCAAAGTGTTAATACATGAACCTAAAAATTTTTGAAACATCCTGTCTCTCCCACAGGAACATAGACTCTGTAGGAATTATTTCTTTGAGTTTGTATAATTAACAGACTGAGCGAGAAGAACAAATAGGTGATAAAAATGAATAAAATAACATGAAAAAGCCCTTTGCATTTTCCCTTTCCATGCTGCTTCAAAGAGTAGGAGCTCATTATTGGATGATTTGGGAACATATCCCAATCCTCTCAAATTCATGGCCCTTGTTATATCCATTTGATGCTCAAAGTGTGACTCTTCTACAGATCTCTCCTTCTGACCTGTGCTGAACCTGCCTCTTTTTTGAAGTCTTTTTTTTAGGTACAATTTACATATAATAAACAGCATCCATTAGAGTGTATTGTTTAATGAGTTTTGACAAAAGTATAGCCTTGTGAACACCACCAAAATAAAAACCTAGAGTATTTCCAACATCTTCCAAATTTCTCTCCTTGCCCTTGGCAAGCAACTCCCCCTGGACCCAAAGAGTCTTCGAGTTTCACATAGCTGGAATCAGATAGTGTGTGCTCTTTCATTTCTGGCTTCTTTTTCTCAGCATAATGTGTGGGTTTTTTAAAAGATTTTATTTATTTATTCATAAGAGACACAGAGAGAGAGACAGAGAGAGAGAGAGAGAGAGAGAGGCAGAGACACAGGCAGAGGGAGAAGCAGGCTCCATGCAGGGAGCCTGACGCGGGACCCTATCCTGGGTCCCCAGGATCAGGCCCTGGGCTGAAGGTGGCACTAAACCGCTGAGCCACCTGGGCTGCCCTCACCATAATGTTTTTAAGATTCATCTGTTTTGTGTATCAGTTGCTCATTCCTTTTTATTAGTGATATTCCATTGTATTATATGGAATAACCATTAACCAGTTGACGCATGTTTGGGTTGTTCCAAGTTTTTTAAAATTATGCATAAAGATGTTACAAACATTCATGTAGAAGTCTTTATGTGAAAATGGGTGACTGTCCTTGAGTAAATAAATACCTAGGAATGGAATTGCTGGGTCACACAGCAATTTAGGTATAATTTTGACTTTATAAAGTGCTAAAATTCTTCCATATTGGCTATACCATTTTACACTTCCTCCAGCAGTGTATGAAAGTTCTGGTTGTTTCATGCCCTTACTAGCTCATGGTATTATCAATCTTTTATTTATAGCCATTCCTTTTTCTTTTTTTTTTTTTTAAAGATTTTATATATTTATTCATGAGAGATACAGAGAGAGAGGCAGAGACACAGGTAGAGGGAGAAGCAGGCTCCCCATGGGAAGCCTGAAGCGGGACCTGATCCTGGGACCCTGGTATCATGACCTGAGCTGAAGGCAGACACTCAACCACTGAGCCACCCAGGTGCCCCTCATTTATAGCTATTCTAAGGGGCATGAGATGTTAACTCATTATAGTTATAATTTGCATTTCCCTGAGGACTGGAGATGTTGAACGTCTTTCTGCGTGCTTTTTGGTCATTTATACCTTATTTTGCAACACGTATGTTCAAATCTATTGCATATTTTTTATTGGATTGCCTTTTTTTTTTTCAAAGATTTATTTATTAATTTATGAGAGAGAGAGAGAGAGAGAGAGAGAGGCAGAGACACAGGAGGAGGGAGAAGCAGGTTCCATGCCGGGAGCCCGATGTGGGACTCGATCCCAGGACTCCAAGATCGCGTCCTGGGCCAAAGGCAGGCGCCAAACCACTGAGCCACCCAGGGATCCCCTTGGATTGCCTTTTAATTGAGTTGTAGGAGTTCTTTATATATTCTGGATACAAGTCCTGTGTCAGATGTGTATATTATACATATTTTCTGCCTGTGGCTTTGCCTTTTCATTTTCTTAGTGGTATCTCTCAAAGATTTTAATTCCGACAAAGTCAAATTGATCATATTCCCTGAAGCTTTTTTGGAAATGAGTTATAGCTGCTGCTTTGGGTCAAGTACTGATGAACTTCAAATTTCTAGTAAGTTATTTAAATTGACTGAATCCTGAATATAGGTATTTTACTGGATTTTTATTAAATTCACTCTATATTTTTACTTTTGATTTTTCTGTGCATTGGAATGTCATGTTTTCAAGGGTATATGTGTGTTATTTATTTTTTTTTCCAGAGTTTTTTTTTTTTTAATTTTTATTTATTTATGATAGTCACAGAGAGATAGAGAGAGAGAGGCAGAGGCACAGGCAGAGGGAGAGGGAGAAGCAGGCTCCATGCACCGGGAGCCCGACGCGGGACTCGATCCCGGGTCTCCAGGATCGCGCCCTGGGCCAAAGGCAGGCGCCAAACCGCTGCGCCACCCAGGGATCCCGGTATATGTGTGTTTTAAAAATAAAATTTAGAGAATAACGTATAAAGAATGATAAAAGGAACTCTCGTGTACCTACTACCCAGCTAAATAAACAGAACATTGTCAATACAATTAAACTTTAGCTCTCTATGCACCTATCCTCCCTTGTATTCCCTTCCTCCCCACAAGGGAAAGTGTTTGCCCTATTTTTATTTTGTTATTTTTGTTCTCTTGCTTTCACTATAATTTTATTTCACATGTATGAATTATTAAATAATAAGACAATATCCCTTACTTTCTTGTGAACTTGGTAACACATTAAAATTTGTGTTAGTTAATATGTATTCAGTTCTAGGTGTTTTGCAGTAAAAAGCTTCTCAGAAAGTTTCTTCTGCTAAAGTTTCTTCTGCTATATAGATGGAAGTAAAGGTGTCCAGCCAGATTTTTAAAAAACAGCCTTATTGGGATCCCTGGGTGGCGCAGGGGTTTGGCGCCTGCCTTTGGCCCAGGGCGCGATCCTGGAGACCCCGGATCGAATCCCACGTCGGGCTCCCGGTGCCTGGAGCCTGCTTCTCCCTCTGCCTGTGTCTCTGCCTCTCTCTCTCTCTCTCTCTGTGACTATCATAAATAAATAAATTAAAAAAAATAAAAAATAAAAAAACCAGCCTTATTGAGATATAACTCATATCAGACAACCGCATCCATTACAAATGTAGAATTCAATGGTTTTTAGTATATTTGCAGAGATGCACAGAATTGTGCAATCACTTCCACAATTTTTTTTAAAGATTTTATTTATTTACTCATGAGAGACACAGAGAGGAGAGGGGGGCCGGCAGAGACACAGGTAGAGGGAGAAGCAGGCTCCATGGAGGGAGCCCGATGTGGGTGGGACTTGATCCTGGTACCCTAGGATCACACCCTGGGGCTGAAGGCGGTGCTAAACCGCCGAGCCACCCAGGGATCCCTCACTTCTACAATATAATTTTAGAACACTTTTCTAAATTTTAGTACACTGTTCTCCCCACCCCCCAAAAATTCTCTGTCTCAATAAGCAGTCACCTCTATTTTTCCTTGCCCTTCAGCCTTAGGCTGACCTACCCTCTGCCTCTAAAGATTTTCCTGTTTTGGACATTTCATACAGATAGAATCATAGTATTTGTCATCATTTGTGACTTCCTTTTTCACTTAGCATAATGTTTTCAAGATTCACCCAGCATGTATCAGTATTTCAATCCTTTTTATGGCTGAATACTATTCTATTATATGGATAGAACACATTTTCTTTTTTTTTTTTTTTTTTAGAACACATTTTCTTTATCCATTTACAAGCTGGTGAAAAATACTGTTATATACAAAATTTTACATGGACGTGTTTTCATTTCTTTATGGAGTAAGAATTGGTGAGTCATATGATAACTCCATGTTTAACTTTTTGAATAACTATGAGGCTGTTTTCCAAAGTGGCTGCACCATTTTACATTCCCATCAGCAGTGAGGAATGAGAGTTCCAATTTTTCCATAAGTTCACCAACAATTGTTATTATCTGTCTTTTTAATTTTAGCCATCCTAATAGGTGTGAAGTGGTATTTTATTCTGGTTTTAATGCACATTTCCCTGATGGCTAATTTTTTTGAATATCTTTTCATGGGCTAATTGGCCATTTATATATCTTCTTTGGACACATGTCTATTCAGATCTTTTTCTCATTAAAAAAATGAGTTCTTTATCTTTTTATTATTGAGTTGTAAGAGTTCTTTATATATTCTGGATACAAGTTCCTTATCAGACATATGATTTACAAACATTTTCTTCCATTTGTGAGTTATTTTTTCACTTGCTGGTGGTATTGTTAGTAGCATAAATGTTTTAAATTTTGATCAAGTCTATTAATGTATTTTTCTTTTTTTCACTTTTGCTTTTGGTGTGGTATCTAGGAAAACCACTGTCAAAGCCAAGATCAGGAAGATTTACATTTATGTTTTCTTCTAAGAGTTTTATAGTTTCAGCTCCAACATTTAGGTCTATAATTGAAGAACGAGATCCAATTCCATTCTTTTGCATATGGATATCCAGTTTTCCCAGAATCATTTGTTGAAAAGACTATCTGTTCTTTAATGGTCTTGGAAACTCAGCCAGTCTTTTTTATTAAGGGAAAACCTTCATTTCTTTTCTTCAAGATATCTTAGGAGGGCTGGCATGTTTGGTTTCTTCTTCCTTCCCTACATTTCTCTTCACAAGTAAAGATACAACGTAGCTAGTGGAAGAACAGATGATAGTTACTTAACCTGATCACATTTTCCAAAGTGGCACCTTTTCAACAGTTTTTAAGATAATTTGTTGTTCAGGCAATTGTTATGACTAAAGTGAAAAAGATTTTGTTGAAGCAATCTGACAGAAAGATTCTGAAACAAATGAGGAAGACATTAGAAAGCAGCGCCTTTTTTTCCTATGTGCCTCTCCCATAGCCAGGGAGGGGCAGGTGAAATTCCGCCACACTGGACCACTTTTCTTTATTGGGCCACACTGACTGCTCTCCCTGACCATTTCTTATGTAGTTTGCCTTGTATATCCAATCCCTGTGTGAGAAGTCTACCAACAGGCATGTCTCTCTCTCTTCAGGTTTTCCAGCCTACACTTAAATGGGTTTTCTTCAATTTAGGGGAAGGTTTAGGGGGTCTCAGGTCCAAACTACCTACAATCCAGCTTTTCCAATACAACTCTACTAGTGAGGCCTATCCCTGATTAATTAATGCCTTGGTTTAGGTGAAGGTGATCAAGAGGTACAAGCTTCCAGTTATATATAGATAAATCACAGAGATGAAAAGTACAGTATGGGAAATATAGTCAATAATACTGTAATAACTTTGTATGGTGACAGATGATAACTACACTTATGATGAGCATTTTGTAATGTATATAATTGTCAAATCACTATGTTGTACACCTGAAACTAACATAATACTGTATGTCAACTATACTTCAATTAAAAATTTTTAAAATAGGGCAGCCCGGGCAGCTCAGCGGTTTAGCCCTGCCTTCGGCCCGGGGTGTGATCCTGGAGACCCGAGATGGAGTCCCATGTCAGGCTCCCTGCGTGGAGCCTGCTTCTCCCTCTGCCTGTCTCTGCCTCTCTTTCTCTCTCTCTCTCTCTCTCTCCTTTCTGTGTTTCTCATGAATAAATAAATAAAGTCTTAAAAATTTTTTTTTAAATAAATACCTTTATTTCTACTTGACTCCTTATCTCTATTTGCAATCAGACTCAAAAAGGAAGAAGAAGGAGCAATAGGCACTTTCAGATTATTATTATTATATTTTTGTTTCATTCAGCTAGACATTCTTTGGATAGGTTATGTATCACCCAAGGTAGCATTTCTTTTCTTTCCTTTTTTTTCTAAAATTTAAATTCAATTAATTAACATATAATGTACTACTAGTTTCAGAGGTAGAGTTTGGTGATTCACCAGTCTTATATAATACCCAATGCTCATTATATCATATGCCCTCCTTAATGTTTATCATGCAGTTCCTCTTCCTTCCCACCCTCCCCTCCAGCAATCACAGTTTATTTCCTATGATTAACAATCTCTTATGGTTTGTATCCCTCTCTGATTTTGTCTTGTTTTATTTTTGACTCTTTTTGCCTATGATCCTCTGCTTTGTTTACAAGGTAGCATTTCTATTTCATTCTTTACTAGGGTTTTTTGGTTGAATTGGATTCATATCACTCATTTTATCTTAAATACATTTTCCCAACTCATTTTCTAATTGTCAAGATTAGCTTAATTTGCAAACATATTGGGTAGGGTGAGAAGCCTGTGAAAGGTAAAGGACTGGAAAGCCACTTGCCTTTCATGTCAGGGCATAAAGAAAGTAGATTGCAAGAAATGTCTGACAGAAAAAAATAATTCCCCAAAGTGTCAGACATCTGCCTATGAACTATGTGTACAGCTTCAAAAATAGAAAACTCAGTAGTATACTTGTTGACAAGTGTTGGTGTTTTGGTATACTGAGTTAGCTTATCAACTATTCATGTGAAATTAAACAAAGAAATTAGAACAACAAATTAATAGAAATTAAACAACAGAATCTCCTTTGAAAGTTCATGCCCTACCATTCTTCTTCAGAAATACGACTCAAAGAACATATGAAACATCTAAAAAACAAAAAGAACTCATCTTTCAGGAAGATTTGAAAAAGGAGTAAGTTGCCACAGTTGAGAAGATGATTCAATATTTTGCTTGCACAACCTTGAACATTTATTTTGAAGGGAGGGGATGTCTGGGAAAATTGCTGATTGTAGGCGTTATTTAGAGAAGTTACAAAAAGGGACTCTCTTATTTTGTGCTATTTGTGAATGTGAGAGATAGACATATCAGTCTCTACTAAGAAAGTAACACAAGAAGGCTTTTTGTGCCCTGTGGAGAAAGTGTCCTCATTCTAAGTCTTTGGAAAGTGTAGATTTCATTACAGAAATGAGTATAAATTATGGTGTCAAACCTTCAGAACTGCAATAAATTTTTTTCTGATTTCTTTTTGCTAATATTACTTGTACTGTTTCATCTTTGTGGGGACTTTACATATTTCAAAAAATTTTTTATTTCAAAAATAATGTATTCAATATAAAAAAATTAGGCATACATCTTTCCAGTCTTTTAAAATACACATATAAGAATATATTTTTCTTTGATCAAAAGTGGAATCAAACAGCACATGCTATTTTATCATCTACTCTTTTCTCCTACACTTAACACACTCAATGAACATCAAAGGGATTTTGTGACACTACCTTCCCTAGAAACTAAAGACCATGTGTATGAAAAAAGCAAGTTTTTATATTAGAAAACCAAGACTGTAAGCACACTTCAATCAACTTACAAATATTATAAAGAGCATCATTTCTAAATAGTTTATATTAAATAACTAAAAAATGATCATCAATTTAATAGTATCAAGCACCCTTGACAACTTAAGAGTTGAAGATTACCCAACTTGAGGGGAGAGAAGCTATAGAGGCCTGGACCAGAGAGTGTGGATTTGCCTTCCTCTATCTGAGACAGAAACCAGCAAGGGCCTTCTCATGTGCATTGAATAGGGGAGGTGTGGGAATTATGGTGAGGGAGGGGCACTCCAAAAGGATCTAGCAGAACAAAAAGAGGGAGATAAGACTTGGGGTCCCCATACATGTGAGCCTCAATGCAAGCTTGCCAGATTATTCCCTTCCAGAACAACCACAAACCCAAACCACAGGGATGGTGCTAAGTCTGCCACAATGAGAAAGAAGAATCTACTGTCACTACCATCTGGGGGATAAGAAAACTGCTCTAGTGCAGACTGAGAAGTTAAGTGGTTTGACACATAAGAAGTTAACTGGTCTAGGAAAGCCTGAGAGCAGAGGCCTAAAACACAGGTTTGGGGCATCGACTCCTCTTTTTTCATACTACACAAATCCAAACCAGGAGCAAATGCCAACAATAATAGGACAAGAATTTCTACATTTCAGGTACCCGTTCCTCAGCTCACTATAAGTAGGTTTCCATTTCAACTTGTACCCTAAAATGGTTCCTGCTAAAATCACTGTTGATCCTCCTAAGACAAACCAAATGGATGATTGATTTTTATTTCTCATTCACTTGGCTTCTCTGAAAGGCTCATCTTATTACCACTCCCTCCATTTTGAAACTCACTTTCTTTGTTTTTTTTTTTTTTTTTTTTTTTTTTATTTTATTATTTATGATAGTCACAGAGAGAGAGAGAGGCAGAGACATAGGCAGAGGGAGAGGGAGAAGCAGGCTCCATGCACCGGGAGCCCGACGTGGGATTAGATCCTGGGTCTCCAGGATCGCGCCCTGGGCCAAAGGCAGGCGCTAAACCACTGCGCCACCCAGGGATCCCGAAACTCACTTTCTTTGAATGTCATGAATTGTAAGAAACAGAACACTCTCTAGCCTTTACCTAAGGTCTCCAAAATAGAAGAAGTGGCAATCTCCAGCTGTTCCCAGAACACCAACCCACCAGCTAGGGGAGCTTCTGCCTCTCCAGATCAGGAAGGTGTGGCCTACAATCACCCCTGGAGCTGTGGGGCTCAGGAACAGTGCACTAAAGCTGTGAGATTAGAGCCTGAAGCTGCCATGATTGTGTCTCAGTGTCTGTGATGCTTGCGGCTGGAAAATGCAGTGCTGCTATGGGAAAACCCAACTTCTCCATGATCTTGCCTGCCAAAGCAAGAAAATGGTTTCCCTTTATTTTCATCTTCCAAATCTTTTATGAATACATCTAATGAACGGGGTTTACTATGCATTTAGAAATCGAATCGGCAAGGGTGTCTGGAAATACAGTTTTTAGCTTTCCGACCCCTGTAGTACAGAGGCATACAGGAGGAAGGGGAAAGAAATGGATCTCACCATGTCCACCACAGTGACATGGTTCTCCTCCTATCTCTCAACCTGCCTCTAAAGTGTTGGTTTTCTTGGCCCTCTCCTGTTTTCAGTCTATCTTTTTTAGTGATTGATTATCCATCTCAACACATAAGCCAAAAAACTATCCTATGAATTTTGCCTCCTAATTAACTTGGAGCTCTCATCTATGTTCTATTCTTGCCAGCTTAGTTCAGTTCATGATATCTTGGTTAGATCACTGCAATTATCTTATGGTTGATCTCCCTATACCATATATCCAAATAGTCCCCCAGGAATAATCAATATAGAATAGTTCTCAACACAAGTGAGTACATCCTTTCTTGGGGGGTATTCACAGATCTGCATGGGCCTTTTGACTAATGGCACAATAGGCATTTAGTTTGTGGGGACCAGGGATGTATAATGCAATGGTCCTGAACAACTAAGAATTATCACCCCAAATGCCATTAATGCCTTCTTGAGAAACAAGAATTTCTAGAATCAGGATTTCATGAACCACTAAATAGAGTTGTTAGAACTCATCAAACTATACACTTAAAATGGATACATTTTATAAAACAATAAATAAATCATACATCAATAAAGTTAATTTTTAAAAAGTTAAATACACCACCTCACACCCAATAGGATGGCTACTATTTAAAGAAAAGCACAGAAAGTGACAAGTGTTGGGAAGGATATAGAGAATTGGAACACTTGTGCACTGTAAATGGGAATGTCACATGGTGCAGCTGCTATTGAAAACAGTATGGTGGCTCCTTGAAAAATTAAAAATGGAATTACCATATGATCCAGCTATTCCACTCTGGAAATATATCCAAAAGAATTGAAGGTAGGATCTCAAAGAGATATTCATTTATTTATTTAAAGGTTTTATTTATTTATTTATTTATTTATTTATTTATTTATTTATTCATGAGAGACACAGGCAGAGAGAGAGAGAGGCAGAGACACAGGCAGAGGGAGAAGCAGAGACACAGGCAGAGGGAGAAGCAGGCTCCATGCAGGAAGCCCGATGTGGGACTCGATCCCGGGACTCCAGGATCTTGCCCTGGGCTGAAGGCAGGTGCTAAACCGCTGAGCCACCCAGGGGTCCCCTCAAAGAGATATTTATATACCCATGTTCCTAGCAGCATTATTCACAATAGCTAAAATATGGAAGGAATCCAAGTGCCCATCAACAGATGAATAGACAAATAAAATGTGGCATATACATATAGTGAAATGTTATTCAGTTTTAAAAATGAAGAAACTTCTGACATCTTATACAGTGTGAATGGACTTTGAGAACATTATGCTAAGTGAAATTAGCCAGTTACAACAGGTTAAGTACTGTATGATTCTACTTATATGAGGTATCTACAATAGTCAAATTCATAGAGCTAGAAAGTAGAATGGGGGTTGCCAGAAGCTGGGAGAGAGAGGTATGGAGAGTTGTTGTTTACTAGGTACAGAGTTTCAGTTTCACAAAATGGAAAAGTTCTAGAGATGAATGGGTGGTGATAGTTGCATAATAATATGAACTGTGAGCTTATGCCACTGAGGTGTACACTTAAAAATGGCTAAGATGCCAAGTTAAACACAGAGGTGCCCCAGTAGCTCAGTTGGTTGAGCATCTGCCTTCCCCTTGGGTCACAATCTTGGGGTCCTGTGATCAAGCCCCACATTGGGCTCTGCCTGCTTCTCCCTCTCCTTCTGTGCTCTCTCTCAAATAAATAAATATTTTTTAAAAAGTTAAACACACCCTACAATCCAGCAATTGCACTGTTGGGGATTTACCCCAAAGATTCAGATGCAATGAAACACCAGGACACCTGCACCCCGATGTTTCTAGCAGCAATGTCCACAATAGCCAAACTGTGGAAGGAGCCTCGGTGTCCATTGAAAGATGAATGGATAAAGAAGATGTGGTTTATGTATACAATGGAATATTACTCAGCCATTAGAAACGACAAATACCCACCATTTGCTTCAAAGTGGATGGAACTGGAGGGTATTATGCTGAGTGAAGTAAGTCAATCGGAGAAGGACAAACAGTGTATGTTCTCATTCATTTGGGGAATATAAATAATAGTGAAAGGGAATATAAGGGAAGGGAGAAGAAATGTGTGGGAAATATCAGAAAGGGAGACAGAACATAAAGACTCCTAACTCTGGGAAACGAACTAGGGGTGGTGGAAGGGGAGGAGGGTGGGGGGTGGGGGTGAATGGGTGGCGGGCACTGAGGGGGGCACTTGACGGGATGAGCACTGGGTGTTATTCTGTATGTTGGTAAATTGAACACCAACAAAAAATTAATTTATTAAAAAAAAAGTTAAACACAAACAAACAACAAATCATCCTATGCTCCTTCCAGTAATTATATAAATGGGGCCATTTGTGTGCAATAGCTTGCTCCTTCAGCTCTCTATAACAAATACAGACCATGTTGGAAGAGAACATTAATTCTAGAATAACATGAAAACTGAAAATTACCTTTGCCTGTAATATCAAAATAGTGACAATATCACACTTACATCTTCGTCCTGGGTTGTGGATATCATATGCTTGCCCTTCACTCTATAGGCCTTGAATAACTCCCTGGCCTCTGCAGAGATGGGATTGACATCAGGGAACGGCTGAAAGAGAATATTAAGCTCTTTTCAGATGGCATAGTCATGAAAATCCAGGGAGGCAAGATCGTTTACTGTAAAGGCACTATTTGTGGCAAAAATTATACCACGTCAGCATATTTGAAATAAGCATGGTATTTCTACGGTATATAGCCAAGAGTAACACAGTTTTGATGTCTGTCCCTAAAACTAAAGGTCTTTTTTTTTTTTTAAGATTTTATTTATTTATTCATGAGAAACAGAGAGACAGAGAGGTAGATACACAGGCAGAGGGAGAAGCAGGCTCCATGCAGGAAGCACAACGTGGGACTCGATCCCAGGTCTCCAGGATCATGACCTGGGCTGAATACGGCGCTAAACCACTGAGCTACCCAGGCTGCCCAAACTAAAGGTCTTTCATTGAAGATTCATACATGCTGTGTAATATGTGTTTCATTCACATAAATGCACTCAAAATTTTAAAACCTTCCAAAGTTTGATCAAAGTTAGTCAAATTAGCTCACTACTTAACTAGGTAAAATTAGGGATACTGACATTTGAGTGTCTCAACACTTGACAAACAAAAGTTTTAGCCTAAAATTCCTCAACAGAGATTTAGCACAAGTGTGAAATGCTTATTAAGAAACATTATTCTGAGCCATAGTTTTTACAATGCTCATCTCTAAGAGTCTTTAGAATGCTACTTTTGCTTAAAAATAGTGACTCTAGGGGCACCTGGGTGGCTCAATCAGTTAAGTCCTTCTCTTGATTTCACCTCAGGTCATGATCTTGGGGTCCTGGAATCAAAGACCCCCACCATGCCCAGTTGGGCTTCCCACTCAGTAGGCAGTCTGCTTCTCTTTCTCTACCTCTCCCCTTGCCCCTCCTCCCCCAATATATAAATGAATCTTAAAAAAAAATAATGACTTTAAATCAATTGAATTTCACTTTAGTTAAAAACAATACAAAACCTCACACCATTTATAGAAATCCCAGATTATATAAATGCAAAAAATTCACCCAAATCGGAGACAGGAAAATAATTCTCTCCAAAGCTTAGGAATCATGACCTTAGAAGAAACTAGGTGTTCATTTTTCTCCCAAGTCTACATTTTTCTAACCTCTCATCATTCCAGTTACTTCACAGGTAACGTCCAGGAACAGCTCTGGTAGGATTTTTTTAAAAAATTAACTTAATTAATTTATTAAAGTAATCTCTACACCCAGTATAGGGCTTGAACTCACAACCCTGAGGTCAAGAGTAGGACACACCTCCTATTGAGCCAGCCGGGTGCCTCAACCTTAGCAAGATTTTTAATTAGCCAAGATTCCAACATCTTTACTATAGCAATTACCAGGAAATACTAAAAGTTAAGAATCTAAAATCAGTCAGCATTGCTCTTGCTCTGGTCTGCACTGAGGTGGTGGCATGAAGATATTTTAAAAAACCTCTGGACCTACCTCCTCAGGTAAGGATGGAGGAAAAAACTTGCATTTTACAGGTGCCAGAGAGAGCTTTAGACTTTGAGGATGCCATTGGTAAACCAAGGTGATGGCAAAGCGCCCAGAAATCTCCACTTTAATGAACTTGTTCACCTGGGGGCAACATACAGGATTGTCATTTCCTACACAGAATTCTCATGCTCATAATTCAAGTGGAAATCTTAAGACATGTGCATGACGTGTGGAAGGAAATTTGAGATCAATGTTCACAGCTTCATTCTGGTTCCATTAAGTCAGGGATAGGTTTTAGGTTTTGTGTTGCAAATTATTTTTAATTTTGTTTTTTTAGATTTTTAAATGTATTAATTCATCACACACACACACACACACACATACACACACAGGTGCAGAGACATAGGCAGAGAGAGAAGCAGGCTCCCTGCAGGGAGCCAATGTAGGACTAGATCCTGGGACTCCAGGATCATGCCCCGCCCTGGGCTTAAGGCAGGCGCTCAACTGCTGAGCCACCCAGGCATCCCTTGTGTTGCAAATTTGTGTGTTGTTATGACTTCTTGAGGGAAGGAAGGCAATTAATGGGGTCATGTCTTATAAATAAAGTCAGATTCACTTTAGATTGAGAAAATTCTGGGTCAGTTTGCAGGTACTTCTGAGTTGTAATTCTAGCTCTTGAGACAGTCTCTTATAAAATAGAGTTGACAACATCTGATTCCCTTGATGATGAGGCAAGTCATTAATGGCTGTCAAGGGCTTAGAAGTTTTACAAGTCTTACTATTACTGGGAAGCTTATTGAAGCTGGAGAGATTTTATAAATGACAAGGATAGAAAAGTAATGATGAACAACTTTTAAAGGTCAATTGAACACCTGCAGATTTGCAAAGCATATTTTTAAAAGGCTTGCTGTAGATAAAGCATCGTAGTTAACTGTTCTAAGAATGCATGGACTTTTGGTTGGTTACAAGCTACACTCCCTTGCTTCCTGAAGCTTCCGCCTGAGATAATCTGAACTGAATAATCTATTCTATTAGGGATCCTGGTTTTTTATAGACGAGGAAGCTGAATCCTGAGTGTCAGGAAACTTGCATGTACAGGCTTGCTGGAGCAGTTTCTCTACTGACTCTTTACTTTCTTAACTTTCAGAGCTAAGCAGTACTTCTTTAAAAATAGCAATCCAATCAGGATACATGGTCACTGTGTATGATTTTGTAAACTGTCTAGAACAGAGACCTGGAGGTACTTTCCACACAATAGTGTGTCCAGTATAAATATGATGTGAGCCATAAATGTGAGCTATATAAGTAATTCTAAATTTTCTGGTAACTACTACATTGAAAGGTAAAATGCAGATGAAATTACTTTTTTTTTTTAAAAAAAAAAAAAGATGTTATTTATTTATTCATGAGAGGCACAGAGAGAGAAGCAGAGACATAGGCAGAGGCAGAAGTAGGCTCCCTGCGGGGACTCCAGTGTGGGACTCAATCCCAGGACCTTGGGATCACGACCTGAGCCAAAGGCAGACACTCAACCCTGAGCCACTTGGGTGCCCCTGTGGGTGAAATTACTTTAAAAAAACATTTCATAACTAAATATATCCAAATATTAATGTTTCCATGTGTAACTAATATAAAAATTATCAATAAGATACTTTACATACTTGTTTTTTATACTAAGTCTTTGACATCTGGTGTGTAGTTTACACCTACAGTGCAGTTTGAGGGACCACAGCCCCGGTGTCTAGTGGCTGCCATATTGGGCAGCATAGCTCTTTATAACTGGTACCTCTAAGGTTGGTTGTACAGGACACCTGCACAGCCATATGCAGTGGCCCTGGACACAAAATACAGCACACACATAAAGTAACTATTTATGAACCAATAAATTCTTGCACAGAGGTTACAGACTGGCATCTCAGAAGTATTTGGTTTAGTCATGTTAGAGTTTGAATTAATTGCCAACTTTGAAATATCAGGATATTTCATCAAAAAAATCTGAATTCATGGCATTCTTTTTTTGAACTCATGGCTTTAAAAAAATCATAAAATGTAGCAGGCCTAGGCCCACATTCCCGTGTGGCAACAGTGTTTTGGCCCTCACTAAAGGCTGTCTCCTTTGGGGTAGCGGGGGACACATACTTTCCAGCTCACCGAAGTTCCCATTGGTAAGCTCACTCTTACATTATCTGAATTTCTGACCCTGGATCTGACAAAAATACACATTAAGCTATTTACAAAGGTAATTCTGCAGAGTGAGATTCAGGAGACTTTCACTTTGAATATTATATATTGTCCTATTTTTAAAATATTTTTATATTATACACAAAATGCTATCTAATGATAATTTTTAAAAATTACTGTTTAAAGTAACTGCTTGGGGTGCCTGGGTGGTTCAGTCAGTCTGATGCTTGACCTCAGCTCAGGTCTTGATCTCAAGGTCATGAGTTCAAGCCCTGGATTGGCTTCCACGCTGGGTATGGAGCCTACTTTAAAAAAAAAGGTAACTGCTGCTTAGCAAAGACAAATCCATAAGAAAGAACCTACTGAAGTAGGGGCACCTGGGTGGCTCAACCGGTTAAGTGTCTGACTCTTGGTTTCAGCTCAGGTAGTCATCTCATGGGTTGTATGATTGAGCCCTGAGTTGAGCCCTGTGTGGAGCCCCATGTGAGGTCCTGTGTCAAGCCCTGTGCTCAGGAGGGAGTCTGCTTCTCTCCTTCTCCTTCTCCCTATGTCCTTCCCCTCTACTCCCAAATGCATACGCTTGCTCTTTCTCTCAAATAAATAAATAAATAAATAAATAAATAAATAAATAAAATCTTAAAAAAAAAAAAGAAGCAAGTGAACTAAAAAAACTGAAATAAAGATTTGTCAGATTAATTGGCTGGTATAGACACCCAAACTGAATAATTTAGTCCTCTCAATCCTATTTTCCCTGATAGTATATTTTAGGAGCTTAAAGTAAATTATTGGTATGGCATAAGAAATAGATACAAGAAGGATAAATTGTAAAATAATACCCAAATGTCAACTGGATCATCAAGTTTTCCCTTTGAAGGCCACATCCATTCCCTTACGATTTTTCTTTTTTTGCTGATCACCAGGCCACCATCCTGATTAAACATCATTGATATTATTTGGCTACAAAAAAGACAGAAACATGACTTATTTAGAACCAGAAAAATTCATGGACTCATTGATTTGACTGAGGCAATGTAAGTCACCAGGTCGTAGCCTTTAAGGATTCCTTCCCATCATATTCTTGGAGGATGGTCATCTTGCCTCTACCTGAGTATTTTTCTTGAAGGGAAGGTTGATATATATCTGCTCAAATGACCAAGATTCCCCTTTCTGAGAAACACTGTTTTCTATTTTGGCAACTCCCCATTTATACAGTCATAGGAATGGGCTCTGCTGGCCGATTATTGTATCATGTGGTACCACCATCTTGGCTGTGGCTCATTGAATCAGGGGTGGACATCTGCCCATGAATGTGTTCTAAATGGTTGTATATACATATATATATATATATATATATATATATATATATATATATATATATAAGGCCATGAGAAAGGTGGTAGGCATAATGCATTCAGGGGACTGAAAGAAAGCCAGTGTAGCTAGAGTCTAGAGCGGTATGAATGAGACTAGAGTGACTGGCAGCCAGGGGCCATGTGCAGGGCTTCCTACACTGTATCATGGATTTTATCTTAAGAGCAAAAAGTCACAGAAGGGTTTCATAACAGCAAAGAGGTGACATGATCAAACTGATTGATAAGGAACCAAAGTAGGTGCTAGAGACCAATTCAGAGGTCGGAGAGAAGGTAGTAGCTTGGACTGGGGCTGGGATGAGAGAGATGGAAAATACATGTATGGATTCAAGAACCATACAGATTTGGAAAGATGGGATTTGGGTGATGAAGAACAGGAGGTGTCAGTTTTATCTTCCCTATACTTTATATGTCTATCAGTGCAGCCTAGCATTTTATTAGCTTTTCTGGATCAGAAGCATCACACTATGTGTTCATTTCTAAGTTATCTTTGTATCTTCTTTCTTTTCAGCACAGCACCTGGCAGAGAAGGGGCTTAAAGTCTGACCTGCCCTGACAAAATGGATTCAATTTAACAAATACATATTGGGTAATTATTGGATGTAAGACACCACCTAGGCACTGTTAGGCATTGAGGGGTGCCCAGAATGAGGTGCTCAATCTGTTCTCAGGGCATTTTCAGTCTTATGATATTAATTATTTTGATAAATAATATTTACTGGGAACCTACTATCTGCCAAGTCTTAAATATCTCCTTTTAATAGGCAGTGTTTCTGGGATGCCTAGGTGACTCATTTGGTTAGTTATCTACCTTCCACTCAGGTCATGATCCCAGGGTCTTGGGATGGAGCCGAGTCAGGCTCCCTACCCAGCAGGAAGTCTGCTTCTCCCTCTGCCCCCCACCCCCAGCTCTCTCTCTCTCTCTCTCTCAAATAAATAAAATCTTTTTAAAAAATAGGCAATGTTGCTTAATGGTTTCAAAACAGTGTAGAGCCAGATGGTTAATGATGTTGAACTTGGCTTTCCTATTACCTAATTGTGTGAGCTTGGGCAGATTTCTTAACCTTTCTGTGGCTTAGTTTCCTTGTCTTTTTTTCCCCTAGATTTTATTTATTTATTCATGAGAGACAGAGAGGCAGAGACAGAAGCAGGCTCCATGCAGGGAGCCCGACATGGGACTCGATCCCAGGTCTCCAGGATCATGCCCTGGGCTGAAGGCGGCGCTAAACTGCTGAGCCACCCAGGCTGCCCAGTTTCCTTGTCTTAAAATTGGCAATAACAACAGCATCTGCTTCACAGAGTTGTTGTAAGAATTAATTTTTTTTTAATTTTTTTAATTTTTTTTTTTTATTTATGATAGTCACAGAGAGAGAAAGAGAGGCAGAGACACAGGCGGAGGGAGAAGCAGGCTCCATGCACCGGGAGCCCGACGTGGGATTCGATCCCGGGTCTCCAGGATCCCGCCCTGGGTCAAAGGCAGGCGCCAAACCGCTGCGCCACCCAGGGATCCCTGTTGTAAGAATTAAATGAATTAATAATGTAAAGTGCTTTCAACAGAGCCAGGCACCTTGTAAGTTCTCAAGAAGTGTTGGCTTTTGTTATTAAGTCCTCACAATTCCATCTATGGGTACTATGAGTCCATTTTCCAGATGGGGAAACAGAGGCTGAGGAATGTTGGTTAATAGAATACATGCAGCCTAAACAAAACAAAACAAAACAAAACAAAACAAAACAAAAAAAAAAGAATACATGCAGCCTAATGTAAAGTTCAGGAAGGAAAAAAAAAAAAGTTCCTTAAGGCAGTTCACCATCTAATAAAAGATTCAGAGTAGGTGATAGTATAAAAGGGGTGCTTTTGACTTAAGGAAGAAGCCTGCAGTCTAACAGACGGACAGGAGGAACAAAGCAACCAACCCAGTACAAACATCAGGAATTAGAAGTTCCACTGCTTGGACACATGGAGGGCGTTCCTCTCTTGAACAGCCTTTCACTCACCCTGGGCAGTCCAGCCGTGAGCTGTTATCACTCCTTGGAGGAGCCTCAGGGGAGATCTGAACTGTCCACTGGTGCACTGCAATGGGAGTTATCTCCGTACAGGCCCAGTGTTTCTTTCCACACTGGATCCTGGCAACAGGGGTCCCAGTCCACACCCCCCTTTTATTCATCTTCCTGCTGGTACAGGCTGCTGAACCTTCTCATCAAGACACCCCTTTGGTGGGATGACAGATGTGCAAGAGGAGGATTGGTTTAAAAGATAATTAATGATTACATAATGAAGTCTCTTTGAAGATAGCTTTTTTGTTTTTGTTTTTGGCTTTTCTCTTTCAGAGGCTTTAGTTCTGAGGCAGACCATATTCTTTCCCAATGAATGGTATATGATGCCCACGATGAAATTGCACAGGGGCAGTACTCAGACATGAGGCTTAGTGTTTTGGGCTTCTGTGACGTTCCCAAAATATCATCAGCAGATGGTGTTGTATTCATTTGCTAGTTACCATCAGCAAAGAAGACAGGAAGAGGATGAAGATGACAGTCACTCCACAGCGGCAAGTGGGGGGAAATCCCCTCCTGTTTATGAATATAACCCTCATCTTGGACATTTAATTTTATGTAACAAATAGTCAAGGGGACAATTTCCCAGTATAAGCTTAACTCTTAAGCAATATTAAAGCCTGACCAAGGCACTAAACATTCCGGTTTCTACCCAGAAAGTGAAGATTTGAGATATACTTTTATTTCAATTTTAATATTGTTGACTTGTTGGGATGCCTGGGTAGCTCAGTGGTTGAGTGCTGGCCTTCGGCCCAGGGCATGATCCTGGAGTTTCAGGATAGAGTCCCACACCGGGCTCCCTGCATGGAGCCTGCTTCTCTCTCTGCCTATGTCTCTGCCTCGCTCTCTGTATCTCTCACGAATAAATAAATAAAATCTTAAAAAAAAAAAAAAAAAAAGAATATACAACAAACAGAACCAATGAAATCTTTTTAAAAAAATATTGTTGACTTGTAATTCTGTAAAATTACCTGTAAATTAGTCCTAAAGGAAATCTCAGAAATCATGTGGCCCAATCTTTTGCATCACCCACTATTCTTTTTTCATTTATAGGTTTTATTTTAAATTTAACATGATTTAATGATAGGGGAATGTAAAAATATTCACATGATTTTTGCAAACAAAGAGTACAACATTTAGGTCCAATGTTGATGCAGGCAAAAGGGAAACAATGACATCTACATTAATGATGCAATATAGGACAGCAAATTACATATTAATGTTCTGAGTTCTTTCTTTTTTTTTTTTTTAAGATTTTATTTATTTATCCATGAGAGACACACAGAGAGAGAGGCAGAGACACAGGCAGAGGGAGAAGCAGACTCCATGCAGGGTCTCCAGGATCACACCCTGGGCTGAAGGCGGATATAAACCGCTGAACCACTTGGGCTGCCCATGTTCTTTCTTTTTTTAAGAGATTTTATTTATTGGGATCCCTGGGTGGTGCAGCGGTTTGGCGCCTGCCTTTAGCCCAGGGCGCGATCCTGGAGACCCGGGATCGAGTCCCACCCGGGATGGAGTCCCACGTCGGGCTCCCGGTGCATGGAGCCTACTTCTCCCTCTGCCTGTGTCTCTGCCTCTCTCTCTCTCTCTCTCTCTCTCTCTCTCTGTGATTATCATAAATAAATAAAAATTTTAAAAAATTTTAAAAAACCTATCTAAAAAAAAGATTTTATTTATTTATTTATTTATTTATTTATTCATTCATTCATTCATTCATTCATGAGAGACACAGAGAGAGGCAGAGACACAGGCAGAGGGAGAAGCAGGCTCCATGCAAGGAGCTCGATGTGGGACTCGAACCCAGGAATCCGGAATCACGCCCTGAGCCAAAGGCAGACACTCAACCGCTGAGCCACCCGTGTCCCTTGAGTTCTTTCTTTTTCTTTCTTCTTTCTTTCTTTCTTTCTTTCTTTCTTTCTTTCTTTCTTTCTTTCTTTCTTTCTTTCTTCTTTCTTTCCTTCTTTGTTTCTTAAGGTTTTATTTTTTTATTCATGAGAGACATACAGAGAGAGAGAGAGAGGAAGAGACACAGGCAGAGGGAGAAGCAGGTTCCATGCAGGGAGCCTGACCTGGGACTCGATCCCAGGTCTCCAGGATCACGCCCTGGGCTGAAGGCGGCGCTAAACCGCTGAGCCACCCAGGCTGCCCAAGTTCTTTCTTTTATATATGACAGCTTTATTAAGATATAATTCACATGTCATACTATTCACTATTTAAAATGTACAATTCTGTGATTTCTAGTGTATTTGCAGAATTGGACAGTTACCACCACAATAAATTTTAGAATATTTTTATCACTCTCAAAAGAAAACCACATGCCCATTAGCAGTAACTCCCCATTCTTCCCTCCCCTAGTCCCCCTGGCAACCACTAATCTCCTTTCTATCTATATAGATTTGCCTATACAGGACATTTCATGCAAATGAAATCATACAATATGTGGTCTTTGAGACTGGCTTCTTGCACTTAGCATAATGCATTCAAGGTTAATGCATGTTGTACCATGTATCAGTCCTCCATTTTGCTTTATGGCTGAATAGTATTCCATTGTATCAATAGACTACATTTTATTTATCATTTATTTATCAACTGAGCTCTCTTTTTGGGGATGTGTTAAGGGTGTTGCAATGAATGATTATAGGACCTCCCAAATGGAGTCTCAAATTTTAGCTCAGACTTTAGGACATGAAATACTTTTTTTCGCTAGGAATTTAAAATGCCTATCATAAATAGAAAAAGAGAAAACTAAGCAAACATGTGATTGGATGTATGTGTGGGGATGTAAATACACTATATTTTGAAGAATAAATAAAAATGTTCTTTGCTGTAGATACACTGATAGAAGGGGTATGAGATTGAGAATTTTAATTTCTGTGCAATACAATTTTTTTGTGATGTCCATGAATTACTTTTATGTACAAACAGTAATATACCCACCCTCCTACATCATAGTGCACTTTCTCATTGAGAAGCTGTAAATAGTTAATTCTCTGGTTAGAGTTGCAGAAAGCTTCAGCAACCCTTAGTCAGAACCAGTATTTTCTGTTTGTTGAAGGAAAGTGAAGTCTCACACAGGAGTGAATTAATTAATAAGGATTTAACATTAATAAACAGTACTTAAGCAAAGATTTTGACTCAATTATCAGAATATTCATGCAACAAATGGGCATCTCAGGATAGTCTGGTGCTCTAGAGTCTGGGGCAGTAGGGTCCAGCCTGCAACTCAGGCCTAGTCCTGCCAGTTAGATGTTTAGATGTTTTCACCTTCTTAGTTATGTAAAACCAAACACTAATCCCACATGCCTCTGAACAAATGTCCTTTGCAGTTTTCTTTATATCAGTATATTGTAGAGGATTATTTGGAGTTTATCACCATAGGCTATAGGCTTAGACCTTTTTCTTTTTTAAAAGATTTTATTTATTTATTCATAGGGACAGAGAGAGAGAGAGAGGCAGAGACACAGGCAGAGGGAGAAGCAGGCTCCATGCAGGAAGCCTGACGTGAGACTCGATCCCTGGTCCTCAGGATCACACCCCAGGCTGCAGACGGTGCTAAACCACTGTGCCACCGGGGCTGCCCAGCTTAGACCTTTTTAAACAATTCTTTTTTATCTCCACAACTCTCCCGAGTGTCATTATATATTGATACCTAGATTAGGCCGACCCTATCAGACTATTAAGAAACAGATTCACAAGCCAATACTAGGAAAAACTAGCTTCCATAAGGGAGTTATGCCTTAAAGGTTTTTTTTTTTTTTTTGGTCTGGGTGAGTTACATATTATATCATAGGGTTATTTGTAAAAGACAAAATTAGACAAGATATACTTCTACAATCTGAAAGGGATCAGAATCCACAGTTGTTACAATATATTATCTAGAATAGCTTCAGTAAAAAATTATAAGACATGCAAAGAAATAGGAAAATGTGGCCTACACATAGGGAAAAAAGCAGGAAATAGAAGCTATTTTTAAGAGGTGCAGATGTTGGACTTACCAAAGACTTTAAATCAGCTAATATAAATATGTTAAAAAAACAAAAACTAAAGGGAATAATTTTTAGTTGAAGAAAAATAGGATTATAATGACTCCTCATTAGGGAATAGCAACAAAAAGAAATTTTTAAAAAATGATGAGGATATTTTGGAATTAGAAAGTACAATAATGGAAATGAAAACTTCGCTACCCTGTTTGAGTTGGCAAAAGAATTGGTGAACTTGAAGATAGCTCAGTAGGGATTATCCAGTCTGCAGAACAGGAAGGAAAAAGAGTGAAGAGAAATAGAATTTCAGAGTCCTGGGGTGCCTGTGTGGCTCAGTTGGCTAAGCACCTGGGTCTTATTTCGGTTCAGGTCATGATCTCAGGGTTGTAAGATTGAGCCCATATTGGGCTCCACACTGGGCATGGAGCCTGCTTGGGGTTCTTTCTCTCTCCCCCGCCTCCCCTGCTCTCTCTCACTCCCTCTGAAAAAAAAAAAGAATTTCAGGGTGCTATGGGGCCCTATTAAAAACACCAACATATATGAAACAGGATTAAATATTTAAAGAAATAATGGCCCAAAGCTTCCCATGTTTGATGAAATACACTAATATATACATCCAAGAAACTGAACAATTCAAAGTTCAAAGAGATCCACACTTACATTGTAGTCAAACCATTAATAAGCCAATGACAAACAGAAAATCTTGAAAGCAGCAAGAGAGTAATTAGATAAATAATGAAATGCAGATGAGCCTGACACATAGTAAGTGCTCAATAAATATTAGGTATTTATGAATTAAATCTTCAAGCTTAGAGGAGAATCCTTGTCTAAGAGTACATACAAGAATGAAAATGCTGATCCAACTTTAGCAAAACATGACTTCTAAGCTGTTTTCTCAATAGCAAGGATAATTATGTGATTATTATCCACGGTCTAGGTCAAGAATAGGCAAACTTTAACCTACAGACCAAATTTGGCCCGCTGCCTGTTTTTGTAAAAATATTATTAGAACACAACCATGCCCACGTGTTTATGTGTTAGCTATGGCTGCTTTCATGCTACAGTGGTAGAGTTGAGTAGCTGCCATAGAGACTGTATGGCATGCAAAACCCAAAAGATTTACTATCTAGCCCTTTATAGAAAAACTTCGTCAGCCCCTGGTCCAGGTACTTTTCTCTCTTCCACTGACTATCACCACATCTTTGGAAATCCTCCTGCTGCCTTGCCCTTTCCCACTGGGTCAGATCCTTACAGATTGCTGACCCAAATCAAGTTCTATCTACTTGACTGTTGATTGCCTACCTAGAGTCCATTCCCTATCCCTCCCTCCCTCCCTCCTTCCCTCCCTTCCTCCCTTTCTTCCTTTTTTTTTTAAATTGCCCCTTGTTTGTTTAAGAGCCTTCCTCCCTTCTGAACAAATTCATGTTCATTCAGCTCTTCACCCTTCACTGAGTCCATCCCCATTTACAGGGGTTAGATGCTGAGTATCCAAGCCCATAGGTGCATGGCATTCCCTTGACATTGGGCCTATGACTAAATTGGTCTAAAGAGACTGAAAGGAAGGACATATATATATATATATATAGTTTATTCTGGAAAAGAAGTTTTTAACTGCTAGACATAAAAAAGAGCATGTAGCCACTGTCACTAGTCACCACAAAGGAGAACCACCTTGAAGGAAAGGATGCCAAAGATGGCTGAGTGGAGAGATGAAAAGAATCTGGATCCTTCATGGGACTCCTGGGTAGCTCAGTGGTTGAGCTGAGCCTTAGGCTCAGGGCATGATCCTGGATAGGGGGGATCGAGTCCTGCATCAGGCTCCCTGTGAGGAGCCTGCTTCTTCATCTTTTTGTGTCTCTGCCTCTCTCTGTGTGTCTCTCATGAATGAATGAATGAATGAATAAATCTTAAAAAAAAAAAGAATCTGGATCCTTCATGACATCACCAAATCACAAATTATACTGTATCTAGAGTCTATCCTCTCTATAATTTGGAGTAGAATTTTCTGTTATTTGCTATAGCAAAGGATCCTAACTCTACTTTCAGCAACAAAACAAAACAAAACAAACCAAAAAACCCTCTAACTGCTACAACCTTTTTGATTACAATTTCTATGACTGGTTTTTATAGAATTCCATCTATCCTAGCCTCCCCACTCCCCACCACCCATTCCCAATAGCTTGACACAAATATTTCCAAGAGTCTTATTCACTCACTATTCAATCATTCAACAAACATTTATTAAGCACTCACTATATACTAGGGACATAGTAAGTATTTGGGAACAACGGAGTGAACAAGTTATAAGTGATCCCTCCCAACATGGAGCTCAGATGCTAGTCCATAGACCCAATAAATGAACATTTCATTTCAGATCATGATTAGTGCTAAGAAACAATAAAGTCATCACTAGAATAATGGAAAGGAGAGGCCTTCTTAAAATGGATGGTCAGAACAGACTTCTTTTGGAAAACAGTCTGGAAGTTCCTTAAAAGTTTAAAAATTGAGTTACCATATAACTCAGCAATTCCATTACTAGTTATCTATTGAAGAGCAGTGAAAACATATGTCCACACAAAAACCTGTGAATGTTCACAGTAGCATTATTCATAGTAGCACCCAAAATGGAAGCAACACAAATATTTGCCAACTGATTAATGAAGAAATGAAAGGTGGTATATCTATACAATAGAATATTATTTGGCTGTCAAAAGGAATGAGGTTTTGACACATGCTGCAACATAGATGAACCTTAAAAGCCTAATGGTAAGTGAAAAAAGCCAGTCACAAAAGACCACATATTATATGATTCCATTTATATGAAATATCCAGAACAGACCAATCTATAGAGGCAGAAGGTAGACTAATAGCTGCCTAGAGTTAGAGGTGAGAGTGTTGAAGAGTAAGTGGATGCTAATTAGTATAAGGTTTCTTTTCAGGGTAATGAAAATGTTCTAACATTAGATAATGGTAATGGTTGCAAAACTCTGTAAATATACCCCCCAAAACCTGTAAATATACCTCCACAAAACCCATTGAATTGTGTGTTTTAAATGGGTGAGTCTTACAGAATGTAATTTTTCTCAATAAAGCTATCTAAACAAAAAGGAAAAAAAAAAAGCTCTCTCCAGGGAGGTGACATTTAAACTGAGACCTGAAAGATAAGAAACCTGTCTTGCAAAGAGTTGGGATGAGAACTTTCAGTCCCAGGGAACAAAGGCTATGAAGGCCACAAAGAGAGACAGAAATTTAGTAAACAAGGAGGTGAGTGGTAGGAGATGAGGTTGGAAAGAGGCTAGTACAGGAAAAAGGTCTTCTGAAAGTTTCAAAGTCACCAAGTTCCACTTTGATACAAACTCTCATTGGACAACAAAATCCACATGGAAGTCTTTATGAAATAGTTAATAGTGAAACCCCCGGATGAGGCAGCAGGTGAAGAGCTGTTAATTCCAAATGCTAGAGCTGCAAAACACCTTGTCATGAAGAAAAGAAGCATCAAGTTTCAAAAGGGAAAAGTATTTAAAGCATCATTAGCCTATACCTGGGGAATTCCATTAAATTACTTCCATCATTGTTTTAAATATCAATTTCTAGGAGATATTTACAAATATTCTAGTGAGTCCAAGAAGAATTCACATCTCCAGACAGTTCAGAATGTAGAGATCCTATAGAATACCAAACAGTGAAAGAAATCATTAACACAATATAAATTTCATAGTATCTGAACTTTGTGAGCAGTTATAGATAACATACTTGAGACCTGAAATAAAAGGGCATGACCAACCCAGGTTGACTCGTCTACAGACTGTAGCAAGGAATCAGAGGATGACACAGAATTCCAAGTGAGAATATAGGAACATCTGGACCAAAATCAGGAGAAAGAAGATAATCAATCATTGCAAATTTTCATGAACATTCTTGAGAGGAGGGATTGGATGTTAACATACTAATACTGTTAAGTGATCATTTTATGTATTCATGATTCTCAAATTCTACTACATGCAATTGATTAAAGTAGAATCAGGGATGGAAAGAGAGAAAGAGAGAAGTCATGATTTAGATTCAAGTGTTGCCCTTGTGATCAATTCCAACAACGGCCGCAATATTTTGCAGCTTCTTCCAAGAAAAGTATGTCTATTTCTTCACTCCTTGAATCTAGGTTTGGTCACATGACTTGCTTTAATCAAATGAGTCATTAGCAAACATGATATTAGAGAAGACTTGAAAATTGTGTATGCACTGAGATTTATCTTTACTTTTACTGCTTTTGGAACATAGCTACCTGTCAAGAAGCCTGAGCTTAGCCTGCTAGATACTGCTAGATACTTAGCCTGCTAGATACACATAGCCCAATTTCTCTGTTGCTCCAACCTATTGCTAGATACATCTAACCCATGCTCATTACCAAATGATTATGATTACTACTACTCTTTATTTTGTTTAAGAGAAGGATAGAGAGAAGGGGATTGGAGGAGCAGAGGGAGAGGGAGAGAGAAAATCTTAAGCAGACTCCACTCCCAGTACAGAGCCCAATGTAGGGCTCGATCTCACAGCCTTGAGATCACGACCTGAGCCAAAATCAGGAGTCAGAAGCTTAACCACTTGTACCACTAAGGTGCCCCTGATTATTACAACTCTTATTATTACTCATATGTTGTGTTCTCAGCTCTCAATGTATTAAAGGTTGGAAAGAGGAAAAATAGCATTGGGATTAGAGTCTGAAAACTGACTTCAATGTTTTTCTCTACCATGTAGCCTGGGAAACATTATCCACTTTCTCTGAGCTTCACTTTGCCTTAGCTAGGAATTATACCTAATCATGATAGTTCCTGGGAAAATGAAAAAACATGAAAAAGTGCCCTCAACATAAAGTGATATATATTAGCAGTCAATAAGAGTGAGATGTTTTAATTGAGCTCTCCAGAAACAATTTCCGAAGAATCTAACTTTAATGATCCCTGGAAAAACTGAGTGAAAATACATTTGTACTTCATGAAAGCAATTGTTACTTTTCCACTTTGTGGTGTCACAGAATAAAATGTTCATTTAAAATGCCATAAAACTAGGTAGTATTTATTAATCTTTCTTTTGAAACCATTGAGCTACTAGGGCTGGGAGAGGGAAAGAGTTTTTTGTTTTGTTTTTTTTTTTTTTTTTTTTTTTTTTTTTTTTTTTTGAGTTTTTTGAAAGTATGTGCTTTCTCTGCCTTTGAAATGCTTCCAGATTCTGTCATCATCTTTTCATCACAACATCAAAGTTGGGAAAGGCTCTGCACATGTAGGGCAGGTATTTACATGCCACTCACCAAGGCACTTTGCTGCCCCATCCGTCTCTCTCTATTTGCATCTTGAGAATCAAGCATTAGTTTTTAAATTTATTTTTAGTTTTTTGTGGACCTGTACTCTTTTTGCTGGTAAACTTCTGTCACATTCAACAGGTGATTTGGCTCATAACAGTTAGGAAAGGGGCTTCACCCAAAGCATGGTCATCATATGAAATGCTTAACATGCCAGAAACACATAAAAGCATATCTATGAAATGGTTTTAAAAAGGGATGAGGGGGATCTTGCTTTCTGGATGACCTAACCTTCAATTCCCATCACCTTGAAATCAAGAGAATTCAAAACACAAAAGATGGGAAAATAAGAGATTAGGGCTCAAAAAAATTCAAATTCAGCAAATCTGGAGGATGAGTTTACTGACATGGTGCCTTAGTTCACTGAAAAGCTGTCATATGAATAGGCTACAATGTCAATCTCTTCCTAAAACTTCGAAGGCTAGAAAATGTTTGTTTGTTTTTAAAGATTTATTTATTTATGATAGAGAGAGAGAGAGAGAGAGAGAGAGAGAGAGAAAGGCAGAGACACAGGAGGAGGGAGAAGCAGGCTCCATGCCAGGAGCCCAATGCGGGTTTCGATCCCGGGACTCCAGGATCGCGCCCTGGGCCAAAGGCAGGCGCTAAACCACAGAGCCACCCAGGGATCCCCTAGAAAATGTTTTTTAAAGCCCATATCTTATGGTTTTCTTTTATTTGCTGCATATATATATTTAAGGTAACTTTGGTCAAAATTTTCCATCTGTGGTGCTTTAAATATGAATCACCACTAAACTGAAATTAAGTACATGGACGGCGAGCAGGGAGAGGTATGAGGGTACGTAATATCTCAAATAAAGGTAAATATAAAGGAACAGTAATTATTGTGAGTTGCCATAGTGTACCTCCCAAATTCCTGGTCACCTTGAATCTCAGAATGTCATTTTATTTGGAAATAGGGCTTGCAGATATACTTAAGACTTCAAGATGATTTAGAATGGGTCCTAAATCCAATGGTTAGTGTCCTTGTAAGAAGAGGAGAGGTCACAGAGAAAAAAGCAATATGGAAATAAAGGTAAAGATTGGAGTGATTGTCTACAAGCCAAGGAACACCAAGAATTGCCAGCAACCACCAGAAGCTAGGAGAGCTACATAGCATGGATACTCTCTCGGAGCCTTCAGAAGGAATCAACCTTGCTAGTACCTTGATTTCTAACTATTGTCCTCCTGAACTCCAGAGAATAACTTTTTATTACTTTAAGTCACCCAGTTTATGGCAATTTGTAATGGCAGCCCCAGGCAACCAACAATAAATTAACACCTGCTGGAGGTGGTGGTCTTGAAAAAGACCTGCAGCTTCTGCCACCTGCACTTGGTTGGCTGTGGACATTTTGACATTGTTACCTGACTCCTTCAGGCTACCTCTCTCCTTACTCTGACACCTAGTGCCATACCTTTCCCTCCTTTTCTTGATTTCTGAAATATGAGATAGGGAGGGATTCGAATTGGGGAAAGCTGCAGGTGGAAAGCAGGGGGAACTTTGGATCAGGCACCGGTTAGGTTCAGGGATATCACTGGGATAAGAAGTTGAGATCAAGATCCTCATGGGCAATTTCCAAGGACAAATAGAAACCCCAGTATTATTGAGAACAGTATAGGTCTTCCAGGTCAGACTCCATTCTTAGTATTGTATCTCTACACTTAACCATCTCTGGCTTTACAAAGAAATATTAGCTATGGCACATTTCCTAAAGCAGTATAGAGCCATAACACTTTAAAACACATAATTTCATAGTCCCTATGATGGCATCTCTCAATGTTGTTCCTGCCTGTACACTGTCACATGTGCACACATTCTCAGTCTTGGTAGTCTCAAGACTCCCCACTCCACACACTCTCTGCCCCCTCTTCCTGCCACACAGCATCACCATTTCATGAACTTTTCAAATCTTTATCTATTGACCTATTTCCATCTATCTATCCATCAATCCATCCAACCATCCATCCATCTATATCTAAAAAAAAAAGCCACTTTGAATTATGACAGACATACAAAAGCTGTACATATTTAATGTATACAACTAAATGATTTGGGAGATAAGTATACATCCATGAAACTGTCACCACATTCTATGCCATAAACATAACCATCACATTCAAAAGTTATCTCTGTCTTATCATCCCTATCTTAGGATGCCCTAAGAACTTACATAATAATTTGTCTTATTTAGGTCTTCACAACCATACTATGGGATAGGTACAATGTATATACATAAATTTTAAAATAATACTTAAGTTTTTATGATTATAAAAGCAAGAATGCATATATATTTCTTGCTAAATGACTATAAATACTGTGTATAGATTGCCATGTTTTTATGGTACAATATGTAAATGTATATACATACACATACACACACACACACATATATACATTCTAAGTATTTACACTGTTCATGTACTTGTCATCCTTAATGGGAATGTTATGTAATGTAGTGGGAGAAATTTGCACTGTACCCTCTCCCCAGTCTTTCCTTTTTACCCATGGCCTTCTCCTACTCACCTAGATCTTGAACATCACCTGTGGTTTCAGGAAAGTGTTGTGAAAATAAAAGTGTCAAATTCTTGGCTTTTGGAGTAAAAAAACTGAACTCTAGACACATGGCAAAAGGGATATGGGAGACCGCAATCTGTCAGGAGCAGATTTTCCCACCCTGAAGGAGTGGGCATGGAAAGGAATGTCAGAGGTAAGAGAGTTCAGCAATAGAAACCTTTAGAGAAAAAGCTCTGTGCCATCCTCCTGAGGCCAAGTTGCAGGATGGGGTGGGGGTAAGGGGAGCTCAGTAGAGGCCCCAGATGAATTTGAGGGATCTGAAAATCTGGATAGGTGGTGAGCCTTGGAACTGACCTCAGGCTCAACATAATTCAAGAGTAAGAAAATAGATACTGCATGGGGCTCTACATGGCTGGGAGTAGGACAATCTCAATTTCCCCATGTTCAGCATAAGACAGAGCCAAACAAATGTTTCCTGTGTGCTGAGAAGGATGTGAAAGCAGCTGAGAAAGAGTTTGGTCTTGAAAGACCTTATAGTTAGAGTCAGAGGGATGCACCCATGAGCTTCAGAGACCAATCACTGCAGACCATTTGGAATGAAGATGCTTAAGAACAAAACAGTTCCCAACCACTAATGTCTTCTCATTTCATCAGCTCCTTGGAACTGAAATAAACTCTTAGGGCATGGATACCAGCATTTTAAGTTTCTGCCTAGAAATATACCTAGAAATTAAATTGAGGGTTTAAAAAATAAAGTTGTATTTCCTGCTTATTTGAACATGTGGACTAAAATTTGTATCCATGATAAGAAGACCTTATTCCTCAGCCAGTAGATTTTTGGGTTGGACTCTCCACTCACAGGAAATTATGAAGATTCCATCTCCCTTCCCTTGGTTAGAATAAATTCATCTTTGTCTTCTCATCAGGTTGATATTTTGGTGACATTTTCTGGGAGCCAGCATTCCAGAGATCATGGTTTAATTTGGATTTGTTAAATATGCTCATACTTTTGGTTTTTCCCTCTGCCTAGACCACTTTCCCTATTGACAGCATGGTATGCCCCACATTACCATAGGTTTCTGCTCAAATGGCTCTTTATCAAAGAGTTCTTCTTTAGCCATCAGTACAAAATAGCAACTTCCTATTCCCACGAATCTACTTCCCCTTATCCAGCTTAATAATTTATTTTTTTAAAGTCCTCTTTATCACCTGATATGGTGTATATTTGTTTATTTTTACTGTCTGCCTTCACTAAAATATAAGCTATATAAGGACAGGACTTTGTTTTAGTCTATGCTACATCCCTTGTGCTTAAATAGTGCTCACACCAGTAGGTCCTCTGCAAATGTTTGTTGAATCAATGAATATAAATAGTTTCTACAGATACCTTTTTGTTTCAACTTTATGCATTTATTTCCCTTTCTAAATATTGCTTTTCAGTGTTCCTGTAACACATCTCCTGACAAACAGGACCTTTGTATTACTCTCTGAGTGTCTGACATGTGATAGATGGTCAATAAATATTTACTAAAGGAATGAAGGATGGGATACCTGGGTGGCTCAGCAGTTTAGTGCCTGCCTTTAGCCCAGAGCATGATCCTGGAGTCCCGGGATCGAGTCTCATGTCAGGCTCCCTGCATGGAGCCTGCTTCTCCCTCTGCCTATGTCTCTGCCTCTCTCAGTCTGTGTGTCTCATGAATAAATAAATAAAATATTTAATAAAAAAAAGGAATGAAGGAAAGGAGAAATACACAAATGAATGAATGAGACGTATGGTAGTAATGGTGTGGCTGATAGCAATGTGAGGCAATAAAAATAACCTCACTCCTTCTTTGATCCCTCTTCTATCTCCTCACGCCTACTCCCAGGATGACTTATCCAGATTGTTAGCTAAGTGCCTGAATATACAAATGTTAATTGGTTGGGCATATAGCTATAAAGACCTGAACTTCTCTTTCATTAAGAAATGGATAGATTTGGAGGGTGGGGAATGAAAGGGAAGAGGGGCTCCTAAAATAGAAAGGATAAGAAGAAAAGAGGATCTTGGAGAGGAAAATGAAGAATTAGACAACATGTTGGATAGATGAACCACTTTTAAGAACATATTCCTACAGGAGCACCTGGGTGGCTCAGTCAGTTAAGCATCCGACTCTTGATTTCAGCTCAGGTCATGATTTCAGGATGGTGAGATGGAGCCCTGCATCAGGCTCTGCACTCAGTTCAGTACGGAGTCAGCTTGTCCCTCTCTCTCTGCTCCTCCACCCACTTGAATGCTCTCCCTCTCACTCTCTCTCTCTCAAATAAATAAATGAAATCTTTATTAAAAAGGAACACATTCTGGGGGATCCCTGGGTGGCGCAGCGGTTTGGCACCTGCCTTTGGCCCAGGGCGGGATCCTGGAGGCCCGGGATCGAATCCCACGTCGGGCTCCCAGTTCATGGAGCCTGCTTCTCCCTCTGCCTGTGTCTCTGCCTCTCTCTCTCTCTCTCTCTCTGTGACTATCATAAATAAATAAAAATTAAAAAAAAAAAGGAACACATTCTTACATTTTACACTTCATTTGAGATGTTTGATGCACTAAGCAGTAAGTTACCTGTGACCCAAATTACCAACAAATTCAGCCATCCTCACAGAGGCCTCCCGTGAGTGGTATTTATGGAAAAAAAAAAGCGATTTAAAAAAATTGGTTAAAATCAAAAGAAAGTCAAAATAAACTCATAGTTATAAGAGAGTGGGGAGAACAAGATTCAGAGGAGACAGAGTATCAAAGTCAGAGGAGACACCAGATCATAACCCTTAAGAATTCTGCAGCATTTTTGCAGAGGATGTGACTTTTTTTTTTTTTTAAGGTTCAGTGAGTCCTTCTTTTTTTTTTTTTTTTTTTTTAAAGATTTTATTTATTTACTCATAGAGACAGAGAGAGAATGAGAGGCAGAGACACAGGCAGAGGGAGAAGCAGGCTCCACCCAGAGAGCCCGTTGTGGTCTCCAGGATCGCACCCTGGGCTGCAGGCGGCGCTAAACCGCTGAGCCACCTGGGCTGCCCAGGATGTGACTTTCTAAGGGCATGGGATGGTGTGCTGCCAGCATGATCACATTCTTAAGGGGACAGAGAGGCCGAGCTGATACCTGGCTCACCTAAATAAATCTCCCTGTTTCACTTCCCAGCAGTTTGCATTCTTGGGGCCTTCCCTTCATTCAGGTCCCTCTGCTCTTGAGAGCCACAGCATCACTCCACGGATGGAACAATTGGACTCTCTCGGCCTGTTACAACTTGCCAGTCTGTATCTAGAGCTGCTGTGAACACATGCGTATGTTTCATTTTCCTTATCTGTTTTCCCAGTGAGATTGATCATGTGAAAGATCATTTTACTGTTCTTCCCATCTGTTGGGATTTAGCTCTTGCTCCACCCCTTGGCCTACCCACAGATTCTAGTTTGTCTGGCAACTCACATACCCATTAGGAAAAGAAATGCTACCACATCCAAAAGGCGTGAAGGTTCCAAGGATAACTTGATTTGGCAAGTCACTGAATATGTTGGTGTATGTGCCACCCCCAGGGAGGGCAGAGTAGCTTTGGCAGATAGCTAGACGGCCAGAAGGATAGATAAAATACAGGTTAAGGAACTCATGCTGATAAAAAAAACAACAATGATGGTAATATTTATTCTTATTTGGAATGTTAACTCACATCCAATTTAATTTTTAAAAAATATTTTATATATTTATTTGACATAGCGCTAGCAGGGGGAGGGGCAGAGAGAGAGGGAGAAGCAGGCTCCCCGCTGAGCAGGGAGCCTGAGGTGGGGCTCATTCCCAAGACCCTGGGATCATGACTTGAGCCAAAGGTAGACACTTAACCAACTGAGCCACCCAGGGGCCCCAATTTGATTTTTTAAATCAGCTCTTTACAGATAAGCTAACAAGAAGTCCAAAGAGGGTGACTCACTTTCCCATAGTCACTGAGGATAATAATGGTAGTGCCAGGTCAGCAGCCAGGTTCCCTGACTCCCACTTGCATGTTCTTTCCATTTGTCCACATTACTTGCACCCCCATTTTATTTATTTATTTACTTATTTATCTATTTATTTGTTTCAGGCGTAGAATTTAGTAATTCAACATGTACATACAATACCCAGTGCTCATCAGAAGTGCCCTCTTTAATCCCCATCACCTATTTAGCCCACCCTACCCTCCTCCCCACACCCACCACCCCTCCAATAACCATCAGTTCTTGGCACCCTCATTTTAGCCCCCAATTCTTTGAAAATAGTCTTGTGAATACTAACAAGGGAGTCTGGTCAGACTGGTCCTGTTAGTGGAAGAGTGACTGGAAACCAAAGTTGCCCATCAATATCCACTATGGCCCTACAGCACACAGCAGGAGGATTGTGTCTCCCTGCCAACATCTAAGGATACATAAGAGCAAAGGAGGGCTGAGGGACCATTATGGATATGTAAGCAAGTTCACAAAACCTAGCTGTACCAACCTTTTGAGATCTTTTTCATTTTGGATTTGTAGGAAATCTCTTTTCTCTAGGGAAGAGAAAATCTCTTTTGTCTCTAGGGTAGATCCTCCTGATGCTAAACCCCCATGTGGTTCTCTGTACTAATCAGTAAAGTCAAGGAGAACTCATTTTCTCAGAACCATGTGAGTGAGCCCTTAGGTGCTTCACAGAAATACCAGCTACAACCAGAGGTTCCCTTAAATAGAACTAAGGCTTACAAACTGGAGAACTTGCCCCAGCCTCTTTCTTGATTTGACTTCTCTTGTCCCCAGCAGGAGAGAATGTGGACCCTTGGGAGAAAAAGACTGAATAAACCATAAGGCACCTGACTTCCTTTTCCAATGTGATTTTCTGCTGAGACAGAAATGCCCTACCCATCACTCCCTTCCATCATGCCTGGCTCGCTCCCTCCATCCTCTTTTCCCCTTGGAATGTCAAAAGGATATTAGGTCAGAGAGGAGCCATCTACCAGCGCATAATGGAACTTCTTCATCTCTGGGTCAGCCTCTTTGACCGTTGGCATCTTAGGCTTTCTCTTCAGCAGCTCTAGCCAGAAACATTGAGAAACTTTGGAACTGTGGCTCACATTTATCATATCTTTTGGATCATTATAGTGGCATAGGATGAGTTGTTTGTTGAATCCCTCTTTTTTAAGCTTTGCTTCCTCTGCTTTTCTGTTCAAGACAAAACAATTCAATGGGGCACCTGGGTAGCTCAGTTGGCTGAGCATCTGACTCTTGATTTTGATTCAGGTCATGATCTCAGGGTCCTGAGATAAAGCCCCATGGCAAGCTCCACACGCAGCAGGGAGTTTGCTCCTCTCTCTCTCTCTCTCTCTCTCTCTCCCTTCTATCTCTCTCTCCCTTTCTGCCCCTCCCCCTGCTCTCACACTCTTTCTCTCAAATAAATAATAAACCTAAAAAGAAAAGAAAAGAAAAATTCAAGAACTAGCTATTTCCTGATCTTATCATCTTATCAAGGGCTGGAGGGTGCGTAAATGGCTGTGACTTTACCACTGTCAATCTAGTAGGCTTCCTTAGATCTGGACAGCTGGATTTGGAAATCCTCAGTCAAATGTTTATTGAGTGCTTACCATTTTATTTATTTATTTATTTATTTATTTATTTTATTTCATTTTATTTATTTATTTATTTATTTATTTATTTATTTATTTATTTATGATAGTCACAGAGAGAGAGAGAGAGGCAGAGACATAGGCAGAGGGAGAAGCAGGCTCCATGCACCGGGAGCCTGACGTGGGATTCGATCCTGGGTCTCCAGGATCGCGCCCTGGGCCAAAGGCAGGCGCTAAACCGCTGCGCCACCCAGGGATCCCTATTTTTTATTTTTTAAAAGATTTTATTTATTTATTCATGAGAGACACACAGAGAGAGAGGCAGAGACATAGGCAGAGAGAGGAGAAGCAGGCTTCATGCAGAGAGCCTGATGCGGGACTCAATCCCGAGACTACGGGATCACGCCCTTGACCAAAGGCAGATGCTAAACCGCTAAACGGCTGAGCCACTCAGGTGTCCCGTGTGCCTACCGTTTTTAAACAGTTCTTGAGGATCTGCTGTGTATGAAACACTGTACTAGAGGCTGCAGCAAATGCAGGACTAGTAAGTAGCCCCATAGGAACAGCATGATACAGGACAGGCTTTGGACAAGACCCGAGGTAAACACTGGTGCTACCTCTTGGAAGTATAAAAAGTATACAAAATACTTTTTGTGTGTTGTTTTTCTTCTGCAAAATGGGAATAACAATACCTCACAGAAATGTAGGGAATCTCTGGTTAATTGATGCACACAGACCTCTAGGCATAGATCCCAGTATTTAGCATGCCTTCTAAATATACTAGCTGTTTTTGTTTTCTTTTTACAATTTGGTGAAGAACATATACATATATGTTTATTAATAATAAGGTGATAGAAAGAAAGGATAGGTGAATATGAAACTATCTATGTTCTACATTTCAGACAGAGACCCTGAAATTAAGGTAGCTCCCTTGGAACATTCATTAAACCATTCGTAAATATTTACTAGGTATCTTCCATGGGCAAAATTCATACATTCCTAGAGATAGGTGCTATCTATCCTCATTCTAAAGAGTGCTTGAGTTTTGTATCTACATGATAAAGCCAGGATGCGATGTCATTCATATCAACTCCAAACTCTCTACTCTCTTCACTTCATGAGACTGCTCCTCATATTCCTACTGTCAGGGGCTATAGGAGTTGTGGCCATAGCATAAAATGCAGATTCACATTTTCTGTATCTGAGGGTCAGCCAATGAAGCAGACCTTCCTACTTCTTACCCAGTTCCCTGCCCTCAACACATATGCACACACAGGTATGCACACACATATACACTCACATGCGTGCACACACACACACACACAGACACACATGTGTTCATACATTCGTGCATCCACGCATGCCAAGTAGAAGCTGTTGGCAACATGGCATTAGAAGACTACTCCAGGGCAGCCCAGGTAGCTCAGTAGTTTAACGCCAACTTCGGCCCAGGGCGTGATCCTGGAGACCCAGGATCAAGTCCCACATCCGGCTCCCT